>NC_081400.1:879051-1005847 GCF_030684315.1 Stegostoma tigrinum | reverse complement strand
TGCCCACATGTACCCTCCCCTCCTACCCACATGTACCCTCCCCTCCTACCCACATGTACACCCCTCTCTTGCCCCATTGCCCACACGTACCCTCCCCTCCTGCCCACATGTACATCCCTCTCCTGCCCACGTGTACCCTCCCCTCCTATCCACGTGTACCCTCCTCTCCTGCCCACTGCCCACACATACCCTCCCCTCCTACCCACTGCCCACGTGTACCCTCCTCTCCTGCCCATTGCCCATGTGTACCCTCCTCTCCTGCCCACTGCCCATGTGTACCCTCCTCTCCTGCCCACTGCCCACACATACCCTCCACAGCCACTTCCATTGGTTCCGTAATGAATGCGCGGTTCACTGGATGCCAGCTTTATCAACTCGTCCCATTCCTTTTGCCACTCCTCCTCGGTGTAAACAAGCCCAGACTGTGAGGGAGTGAGAACAGGAGAGTCACACAGATCAAGAGAGGATACAAGCACTTGTTATGTTGCAGCTCAGACAGCAGTGACGTTGGGAGCTGGCGTTCTCCACCAGATAAACATAAACATACCACAGACCGCAAGACACGATGAGGAGGAGGGCTTGCGTGTTGCTGAGAGTTATTTACCTCCTTGTTCTGTTGCGTTTGTTGCCACCTCCACCTCCTTTTCAAAGCTTCTTTCTCCCCTCCTTTCTCCATCATGGAATACAGAGATTTCCTTAACATCAGATCCCGATCATGGAATCCCCACATCCCTGTACACAAATCACAAACAATTCAACAATTCATCACATCACTCAGCCTAACAGAGAATCCCCCCACCCAGAGGGTGGGTCTTACACAGACACGGAGTCTCCACCCACACCCCCCGCGCCCCAGAGGGCGGGTCTTACACAGACCCCGAGACACTGCACCCACCCCCCCTCCAGAGGTCGGGTTGTACACAGACCCTGAGGCCTCTCCAGATGGAGGTGGTTCCAAACTGGAGTCTGGTGCTCAATAGAACATTGCTTGGATCTTTCATGGATCAGACTTACCTAATGAAGCAGCATGAAGGAGACAGTTCCCATCACCAGTAGTTGCTAGGGGTAACAAGCGCTGGCAGCTGGCATCAACATTTGCCCACCAATTTAAACGTCCTGAGAGGAACAGGAAACAGCAAAATCAGTATCAAATACATTGTCATTTCTCAGAGACTGTAATCAAACCACACTGTCATTAGGACAAATCTCACACAGAGAACACTGCAGCAGACTGACAGGAGGAGAAGATCTCAAAAATATGGAACACACTCAGCAAACCTACAAGACCTCACAATTCCAGCTCTCTACCAGTTTCTCGGGCGCAGAAACTGAATTGGACTCACCACAGTGCCTGCGAGAGCAGGTCAGAGGCTGGGAATCTTGCAGTGAGTAATTCACTTCCTGACTCCCTAAAGTCTGCCCACCCTAAGGCAAGAGTCAGGAGTGTGATGAAACACTCCCCATTCGCCTGGATGGGTGCAGCTCCAACAAAATTCAAGAAGCTCAACACCACCTGGATAAAGCAGCCTGCTTGAATGGCACCACGTTCATTACTTCCAGCGCTGATGCTCAGTAGTAGTAATGTTATCTCTACAAGATGCACTGCGGGAACTAAAAAGTTTCCTTCGACTGCATCTTCCAAACTCACAACTTGGATAAACATAGGAAAGATGTTCCTGATGACCAGATAGTTCAGAACTAAGGGTCAGACTTCTAAGGATACAGGGTAAGCCATTTAGGACTGAGCTGAGGAGAAATTTCTTCACCCAGAGAGTGGTGAGCCTGTGGAATTCTTTGCCACTGAAGGAAATTGAGGTCAAAGCACTGAATATTTTCATGAAATAGTTAAAGTCCTTAGGACGACAGGATTGAAAAGGTATGGGGAGAAAGCAGGAACAGGGTTCTGATTTGGATGATCAGCCATGATCATACTGAATCATGGAGTAGGGTGAAAGGACTGAATGGTCTATTCCTGCTCCTAGTTTCTGTTTCTGACCACAATCATCAAGAAGGCCTAGTCCCCAGCATCCGTGGGGCTGCCACCATCTACAAGTTCCATCCAAGTCACACACTGTCATAACTTGGAAGCGTACCGTTGTTTCTTCAGAGTCATTGGGTTAAAATATTCAGGGCTCAGTGTTGAGGGAGCGCTGTCCAGTGTTTGATGGGGACAGTGTAGAGAGCGCTTTGGTTTCCACTGAAAAAACAGCAGAGAAAGCTTTACTCTGTATTCATCCCTGTGCTGTCCCTGTCCTGGGAATGTTTGATGGGGGCAGTGTCAAGGGAGCTTTACTTTCAGTTTAAAAGAGTAGAAAGAACTTTACTATCCGTTTAAAACAGTAGAGGTTGCATTACACTGTATCTAACCCCATGCTGTACCTGCCCTAGGAGTGTTTGATGAGTGTAGTATAGAAGGAGCTTAACTTTCTGTTTAAAAGAGCAGAGGTGCCTTTGTTTTCAATATTACCTCATCCTGTCACTGCCCTAGGAATATTTGACGGGGACAGTGTCAAGCGAACTTTACCTTCAGTTTAAAAGAGTAGAGGTAGCTTTTCTCTGTATCTAACCCCATGACACCCCTGTCCTGAGTATTTGGTGAGGATGATGTTGAAGTTGGCATACTTTCAGTTTTAAAAAAAAAAGAGTAGAAACAGCTTTTCTGTCAGTTTAAAAGAAGTCTGAAAGATTAGCAGGAGCTTTAATTAACCCTGTGCTGTCCCTGCCCAGGAAGTGTTTTGTAGGGACAATTTAGAGGAAGCATTACCTTGTATCTGACCCAGTGTTGTCCCTGTTCTGCAAGTGCTTGATAGGGATAGTGTTGGGGTAGCCTCTTCCGTTTTAAAGACTAAAAGTGCTTAACTGTGTATCTAACTATGTTCTGTCACTGATCTGAGTGTGTTTCATGGGGATAGTGTCAAGGAATCTTTCCTTTCATTTCATTTCAAAAGTGTAGAGAGAGATTTAATCTGTCTAACCATGTGCTATCCCTATTCTGGGAGTGTTGAACAGGGACAGTGAAGTTTTACTTTGCATTGAACTACACTGGGATCTCAGGATGTTTTCTTCAGACTGTGGTTTCAGTTATCTAAACACAGAATGTTGACATGAATTCACCAGTGAATTTTAACATCCATGTTGGACTTGCCCATTAAACTGTGGACACAAGCAGACTTCTCAATGCACTGACTGAAATTCGATCACGGGGCTTGGGTGAAAAAACAAATGGCTTGGGTTCTGTTTCCTGATTTTTGTTCTCCAGTTCAGCCAGAATGGATCATGATGTTACATTGCCATGAGATCAGTTACCAAGAGAGGATGCTTCACTCACACTGATGTACGCTGCCAATACATTGGTGATATAGCAACACAGGAACAGAGGCCATTGCATTAACCTAATGAACTAGATTGCCAGGACCCTGGCCATGAGAACACATAGCAGTGTGCTTTGTCTCTGGCCACTGCACCTAATACCCACTCCCAGGTTGGTGGCTGATTAAACTAAAGCCAATGGCGACTGACAGGCAGTTGTGTCACTTACCAGCCTGCTCCAGAGCCACGAGCATCGATTGTTCAATTAAATCTCTCTCAATGAAGTTCCGGAAATCTTCGCGATAAACAGTCAGATCAGGCAGCTGGAAGGTGCAGATAGGAGTATCCACCGAATGCTCGTTGCTGCCATTGTTCGACATGTGGGAACGTGCTAGAGAGACAATGGTGGAGCTGGCATGAGAAATTCCCCGAGTCAGCCGTTTCTCTGTTCAAAGTAAAACATTACTGGTAAATGGCAGAATTTTAAAACAAAAATTGCATTCCACTTATTACCAATTCTATCTCAGACCTGGGAAATGGGGCTCTCCCCCCAAACCCACCCACATGGGGAGGTTGGGGACATGGGGTCCTCCTGCATGGAGACACGGAGCACCCTCCCTGTCCCTACCCCATCCTGCACGGGAACGCAGGGCACCCTCCTCCCTCCTGCACAGGGACACGTGGCCCCCCCCCGCCTCACCTCTCCAGCACGGTGGGGGGAGAGCCCCCCCACCCCTCCCACACAGGGTTACATGGCCTCCTCCCTACATAGCTGTTGCTGTCCCACCTGACACCTGCACGCAGCGTAAAAAGTTCAGAAGAATGAAGGAAATTGTGCAACAGACCATTTGGTCTATCCAGCCTGATCCACTGTTCAATTCCGCCACAATCCCACTTATCTACTTGACACGCCCCACCATATCCATTGATTCTGAGAAACCTCAAATACGTCCACATCAGCCTTAAATGTACTCGACAATTAAACATTCAAACCCCCCTCAAGGGTGGAAAGTTTTAAAATGTCACAACCATTTGAGTGAGAAACCATGCCTTCACTCAATCTGAATGGATGGAGCGCCTCTTGAGAAGAGTAGACAGGGGCCAAAGCTCACCTGGTACTGGGTCATCCTGTCGCTGCTGTACAGACCGCCCAACTCTTGATGGTTCCTTTTCCTGCATTTTGACCCCTCGTCCTTCATTAAAAGAGTAAGGTAAATTCCCAGCATTCACCTGGCGGAGTTGTTCGAAATCACTGAGTGCTGCAGTGATGTCCCAGTTTTTTCCTGCAAGATAGGCCAGTGTTTTCAACACTCTCAGCACTTGCAGACGACTGCAGTAGGGGAGGAGGAAAGTGAGACGTAGCTGGGAAAAGTGAGGGGCCATGGGGGACATAGGAAAGAGATCGAGACAGGGCTTGGGGGAAATGTAAGAGACAGCATTGAAGTGGAGAGATGAATTGTTTCATGGCTGTGGAGAGAAGATTGGTGGGATCGAGTTGAGATTGACAGTGTTTAAGAGCATGGGACAGTGGGATTAGTATGTGGACGAAGAAACAGCAGGGCAATAGAATTAATTTAGGATTGGTACACGGCTAAGGGGAGAAAGTAGGGCAAAGAAATTATTTAAGATTGGTACAGAGTTATGGGGTGAATTAGTGCCAATGAGATTAGTACTGAGCAATGAGGAGAGCAGACAGTGGGATTGGCTTGTGGATTGATACAGGGCTACAGGGAAAGAACCAGGCAGTGGAATTACTTTAGGATTGGTATGCTATGGGGAGAGAATGGGCAGTGGGTTAGTCTGAGATTGGTACAGGACAATGGGGTGAGTGCAGGGCAGTGGGCTTAGTACAGTGCTATGTGAAGATAGCACAGGCAGTGGGATTAGTTTGGGGATTGATACAGGGCTATGGAGAGAGCGCAGGCAGTGGAATTAGTTTGGGATTGGTACAGTGTTATAGGGAGAGAGCCAGGTAAATGAATTAGTTTAGGTTTGGTACAGGACTATGGGGAAAGCACAGAGCAATGGTATGAGTTTGAGGACTGATCTACTAAATTGTAGTAGATCAGGATTATCAGCCTCAGACTGCGTCTGTATGGCCTGATAATACTGTTAGTCCTTCCCCATCCTGGGTCTTCTCACCTTCAAGCAGGTCCCGTGCTAGTCCAGGCTCTGCCCCCGTCGAGCGAACAAAGTCTGACAGGACAGTATCCATGTCGAGAGTCATGTAATCATGAAGTTACTCTGCTCATTTTCCAGCTACCCATGTGGACAGCTCAATGGTCAATCCTACAAGTACAGCTGACACACAAGGAGAACCCATGGGCTCGTCCAGGTTTTAGATCACTGAAAATCAGACAGAAAGAGTGGAGGTAAGACTGTGCTCAAGACACAGCCAGGATTACCCACCGGACATCTCTTCATATTTCGGAGCGGTGAAGAGGGAGGAAATAGGAAAGTCATACCATTATATTCAAACTTACACAAGCAATAACATCCAATATCTTTGGTCTTAAAACAGCAGTGGCATGAATCAGCAGGCAGATAATTGTCCCACAGTCAGTGTTGACGTGTACAACATTATCTGGTGAAAGTTTCAACCAACCAAGGCTTCAGCTCATACCCAGCGAGCCCTGCTGGATTGTGTGATGCCCCATGCAGTTGAATTACCCATCAAATGAGCATGAGGCCGCAGCAGTCTAGGTCTACCCTCAAAGGCGCAAAACAGCATCAGGTAAAATGACAAAAGATTCAAGGGTCCTAAATTAGTGATTGGAGCATTGAGTTCAAAATCAGGAATTCAGTGCCACACCCAAATGGCAAAGTGAACACCAGCTCCTGTTGTAGGTAACCAATCCCTTTGATATGCTCCAATGGGCAATCTTTGGAGTAGATCCTTGTTTACTCTTGAAGGAATGATCACTTACAACATTGACAACCTACCATGATAAAGCGAGGGATGAATCCACGTGACTGACGTGCACAGTGTCCCCCAGATACTTAGGGCGATATCATCACAGCTCAGTCCCGGAAACATGCACGTCACTTCCTGTTTTCAGACAAAAAGTAGTAAATATCAACCTGATTTTTAAAGATACTGACTTGAACAAGTATATCCAGGGCACAGAGTGCACCCCTTCCCTAAACCCACCTGAGGTTACAGGAGTAACCCCTTCCAGCGGATATCAGCACTCCCACTCCACACATCCTAACCCATGGCCCGCGTGCTCCACTCTCTGCAGCCACATCATTTAAAAGCCTTCCATGTAGGCCATCATCATGTCCTGAAAAATCATCTGCCTTCAATTCCATGAGTTTGTCAAATACTTTGTCGATCGATATCTTTGGAATGTTTGTGGTATCCTCTGCCACAAAGACTGAAGTCAGTATTTTGCATAAACCATCAGCCATTTCCTTGTTCCCCATTATCAATTTTCCAGTTGAATCCATGCTTACTTTCACTATTCTTCTTATAGAATCCCTATAGTGTGGAAACAGGCCATTTGGCCCAACAAAGTCTACACCGCCCCTCTGAAGAGGATCTCACCCAGACCCATGCCCCTACCCCTGCATTTCCCATATCTAATCCACCTAATTTACACTCTCCTGGACAATTTAGCACGACCAATCCACCTAACCTGCACATCTTTGGACTGTGGGAGGAAACCGGAGCACCCGGCAGAAACCCACGCAGACACAGGGAGAATGTGCAAACTCCACACAGACAATCACCTGAGGGTGGAATTGAACTGGGGTCCCTGGTGCTGTGAGGCAGCAGTGCGAACCACTGAGCCACTGTGCTGCCCTATATATCCCCAGAAGCTCTTGTCATTAGTTTTCATGTCTCTTGCTTTCTATTTCCATAATCAATTTTCTCCCTATTTATTAGCTTTTCAGTCACTCTATGCCAGTATCCTAAAGGATTGCCAACTCTCTGGCCTACAACTAGTTTTCACCATTTTGTAAATATTTTGCAATCAAACTCTTCAGGGGTGTTCGTACAGACCCCTGCATAGGTGAAACTTGAACCTTTACCTCCTCATTCAAAAGGCAGGGACATTTACAATTTGGCCACGAGAACCCTTTCACTGCTTTGAATGATTTAGTTTTTGATTGGATGGTCTCCATGTCTGCCTTTGTTAACCACAAATTCTTAATCTTTCTCACCAAGTCCTTATTTTTGACTGGAATAAATTTATAATCTTATAAGAACAAAATATCAGCTTAAATATCTGCCACATCGACAGATCTTCCCCTTAATCTATTTTCCCAAGCTTCTGTTTGAACCTCTGTAATGGCCTTTAGTTGAGGATCTGAGTTAAAACCAGAGTTGCTCTCAAACTGTATTTCACATTCCAGGTAATGATCACCACTCCCAGAGTAACATTAGTTACTAGATCTTTAACAATTCAACAATATTACACTTCACTAGATCAATAATAGCATATTCCCAGGTAGGTGCAGCAGCGTACTGCTCTAAGAATCAATCTTAGAGCATACTACACTCTACAAATTCATTTCCATCTCACCTCTGCCCATCTGATTTATCCAGTAAATATACAGATTAAAATCACCTACAACAATTGCATTCCTCTTTGTTAATTCCTGATTTAGACTTAGTCCTAGTGAGGAAACTCTTTGGGGCCTAGAGGCAGCTCTCACCCTTTCCTTCTTGCCCTTATTATCCCTCATTTCCACATCACAATCTATTGCACCTATGTCACCACCGCCCTGCTTCCTTCCTTCATTAACAAAGCTACCCCACCTATTTTCCTGGAACTTCGCGTTCCCTTAAGTATTGAGTTGCCAGTATTACAGTCTTGGAGTCTTACAGCACAGAAGGGGTCCTTTGGCCCAAGGGATCTGCATCAGCCTATAGAACATAGAACATTACAGCGCAGTACAGGCCCTTTGGCCCTCGATACATGAATTCCACTTTCCAGCAATTGGCCCATAGCCTACAATGTTATAACATTTCAAATGTTCACCCACATCCACTTTAAAAGGCTGAGAGGTTTCCAAGCTCAACAACCCACCCAGGCAGTGTATTCCACAACGCTACTGCCATCTGGGTGAAAACAATTTTCCTCAACTCCCCTCTAAACTGCTGCCCTTAAAACAAAATGCCTTAAAACAATGCCCCCTTCCTCACTGATATTTTAACTCACAGGAACGGCTGCTTTCTAGACTATGCCCCTCAATCTTCTACACCTGAATCAGGTACCCCCTCAGCCTTCTCAATTCCAAAGAAAACAACACAGGCTCATCCAGCCTGTCTTCAAAACCAAAATGCTTCATCTCAGGCAACATCCTGATGACTTGTCTCTGCATCCCCTCCAGTGCTATCAAATCTTTCCAGTAGTGAGGTGCACGGAGTTACAGACAGTATTCCAGCTCTTGGCTAATCAAAGTGGTGTACAGCTCCAACATGAACTCCCTGCACCACAAGGGAAGGAAATGGCCTAGTGGTATGATAACTGGACTGTTAATTTAGAGACCCAGGCAACATTCTGGGTACCCAGGTTTGAATCCCACCACAGCAGATGGTGGAATTTGAATATGATTTCTGGAATTAAGAATCTAATGATGATCATGAACCCAATGTTGATTGTCGGGTAACACTCAACTGGTTCACTAATGTTCTTTAGGGAAGGAAACTGCCATCCTTACCTGGTCTGGCCTACATGTGACTCCAGACACATAGCAATGTGTAATGGACTCCGAACTACCCTCTGGGCAATTGGGGATGGGCATTAAATGCTGCTTTGCCCCCAGTAATACAATCATCCCATTAGTGAATAAAGAAAAGAAAAAATGTCCCTTCTTACTTTTCTGTTAACCTGTCCTGCCACCTTCAGGGATCTGTTGTCAAGCATTCCAAGAACCCTCTGTTCTTCTGAACTTCCTAGTGTCCTGCCATTCATTGAATATTTTCTTGTCTTGTTACTTCTTCAAAAGTGCTCATACTTATCAGGGTTAAACTCCATCTGCCGCTGGTCTGCCCAGGCATCCAACCCGTCTATATCATCCTGCAATCTTCTTTCTCACTGTCACCTACCTGGCTAATCTTGTGTTATCTACAAACCTAGTCATCATCTTGTTATTGTTCGTGAGACATACAGGACCCAGCACTGATTCCTGTGGTGCACCACTGGACACCAGTGTCTAGACATACAAATAGCTTTTAACCACCATCCTCTGTCTTCTGGGGATGGTTCAAGATGGAACAGTCCTGGTCAGCCTGCAACCATACCTCCAAAATAGCTACCAAATCATATTCTTTTTTTCTATCTGTGCCATTGACCCCTCTATCTTGTTACAAACACTGTGTACATTCAGAAAAAGAGCCTTAAGCTATGACTTGTTCCCAACGTTACTTAACACTAGCTGTGATTTCTGCTGTGCTCTTCTGCGGATATTTTCTGCCCCTTCCTGTCACACTTTGATTACTGCTTGCCTCCTTACGATCTTGCAATCTGCCCTCTGATTTCTCTTGGATTTAAAAAAATCCCCTTCAACTGAATCCACCCCCATTCCCAAATTATTGCAGCCTATGCCGGGGACACCGTATGCTTTATTAATTGCTCTCACTCCACCCACTTTGGTACTGTTAATGGTTTATGCACCGTACACACCCAGATTCCTGAGAGTTGTGGCCCTGCACACTCCCACTTCCCACTCATTCCTGCCTCCATTCCCAGACCACAAACCAGTTTCTGTGGACTAGCCATCGGACCAGCCTCACAGACTGCCCAGAGCAGCAGTCATGGTACCTAGGCTGATCTGTAAGACGTTGTGTCATTCAGTTCCAGATTCCTTCTTTTCCACTGCATCCTGTGTGTGTTTATTGCGGTCGTGTCAGGTTTCTTGCCCTGGTAGTTCTCCCTCTATCCAGTTTTTCATCGGTGTCTAGTGTTGCCTGTTAAATATTTAATGTTCACCACATGCGTCCATAATGCCAAAACACCAGACAAAGGGGTACAGATTCGGACTCAGTCTGCAGCCTCCCTATGGACATCAATTCCTGTCCACAGTCAAAAGCCTTCAGCAGTAGAGGCATTTCTGAAGAGGCCACTCTTCAGTGCAGATAGTGAGATTTGACAGCCTGGAATGCACAACAGTGCAGCCTGCTTAAGTCTGAAGGAACAGATGCCACTTAGCAGCTCGAGCCTATTCTGCCATTCAGTTTGATTGCAGAGGACCTCAACTACTGGCTTTGTTGGGGAGAGTTCCACATTTCCACTGCCCTCAGTGTGAAGTATCTCTCCCCGACATCACCCCTAAACAGCCTCATTTGAATCTGGGCTCTGGACTCTCTCCTCAACCAGAGGAAATGGTTTTTCTGTATGTGTAACAACCCTTTAGACTTCTTAAGCTGCTCAGCTGCTGCAACAAGTGACAGGCCCTGGATACAGATGTGTCACTGGGAGAGGGAACCATTTTAAAGCACGATAGGTTAAAATCAGCCCTAATTCAGAGAGGAGCGCTGCATAGATTTACCAGAACGACGATTGTGCTCCAAGGGTTAATGTATGAGGGACAGATGACAGAAACCAGGCCCTCACTGCTATTTAGAACGCTAAGGGGTGATCTGATCAGAGTTTTAAATATTAAGGGAAACAGAGAAACTATTGCTGTTGGTTAGGGGGTCTAGGACTTGGGGGGGGGGGGGGGGGGGGTCAGGGTGTACACAATTGAACCAGTTCTTTGAAGAATGAAATGAGGAAATATTTTTCCATGAATGGTGGGAGAAGGTTAGAAAGCTTTTCCACAAATAGAAGTTGGTGCTTAAATACAGGCAATTGTGAAATTGGAGATCAATTGATCTTTGTTCATGTGAGGAATGAAAGAAGGTGGAACAAAGACAATTGCATTTAAAATTAAGTTATAGATCAGCTATAGTCTCAATGGATGATGGGTCAGATAACAGGATCACCAGTCTCCGATGTCACCCCACAGAAACAGATCTTTTGCAAAGTTTCAATCCAAAAAGAAATCTCTCTGTTGCACAGAGTCACAGTACTGAGTAGGCCCTTTAGCCCACTGAGTGTCTATTGCCAAAAATACACTACTTCTGTTCTGGTCACACCATGAACATATTGGAATGTGGGAACTTGTATTTATCAAGTATCGATGGGAGAGGAGCAGCTTGAACTGGCCTCCATGAAGGGTGATGTCAATGAAGGGAGTTGTGCTCTCTGGGAGTAGCGAACCACAGTGAGCACCAAACTCTGAGTCTGTGTGAGACAACCACAGCGTAAAAGAGATTAACTTGCTTCGAGAGTACCTTCAACGCCGGTCAGCGTCGCTTTACATTTATTCTTCGGGTGTCAGTGTTACTGGCATCGCCAGTATTTGTTGCCCATCCTAGGTGACCTCTGGAAGAGGTGGTGATGGTGATCACTGCAGTCTGTGCAACATAGTACATCCACAATGCTGAGGGAGTGCCAGGATTTTGAATCAGCGAGTGTGAAGTAACAGTAATACGTTTGGAATCAGGATGGTGAGTAGCTTGAAGGAGAAATTGCAAGTGGAGCACAAATGGTTGTCGCCTCACTACAGAACACAGACTGTCTCCTGCCAGCAATTACCCTAACTCACAGACAGGACGGGGCGATCTCCCCTTGGACCTGATGCCCTGGTCCTTCTGGTGGTAGGGGCGAGTTTGATGGCAAGGACGCAACAGAGGGCGGGAGAGGGATAAGACGGGATTTGTGTTCATTTTCCATGCAGCAAGAATTCCCCAAAGAAGCCAGAGGGAATGGCTAACTCGCTGCTCCACCAAGGGAGGCGTAGACCCACCAAACCTGCCCTGATATGACAGAATCCCTCTTTCAACACAGGAGGTTGCTGCACCGTGAAATACTGTACACCCTACCTCCAACTAAGCTGTTGGACAACTATTCTCAGTCTCTGATGAAGGGTCTAGGCCCGAAACGTCAGCTTTTGTGCTCCTGAGATGCTGCTTGGCCTGCTGTGTTCATCCAGCCTCACATTTTATTATCTTGGAATCTCCAGCATCTGCAGTTCCCATTATCTCTGATACTATTTTATTCTCAGTGTCACTGGGTAGGCCTACCACTAACCATACTTACCAAGCCAGCAGCTTCAAAATATTGAGCATATTTGTAGCAGTAATGAGTCAGAGATAAGCTGTCTGTGCCTTCGCCCAGCTTGTGAAAACACACACACACAGACACACCAGCATTACAGGGAGCAGAAAGTGAAACAACTCAAGGTTCTGGAAGGAAAGGCAGGAATTGCAGTTCAGCACAAAATAAAACCATGTCTGCTAGTGAGGTATTCAAGATAAAAGCCAACCTCTTACACTCAGTGCTAACACTAGACCATACCTCCAGGGTCAGTCCAACACAGCTCTGAAGGGTGAGTGTGATTGAGGTTGATGGTCAAGTCTAAGTTTGGTCTGGCGGGAGGGATCAGCTCAGGGATCATGACTACAGGAGCAAACATGCGTAAGATCAATGACAACCAGAATGTCAATACACCCTAGGTATGAAGTGTCACAACACATGACACACTGCACCAAAGTCCTGTGTCAAACATTCACAATCTAAAACTTGCCTCAGCTGGGCAGAGTGTGTTCTCACTAGTTCAAACACTGCACGAGATTACTGAAACAGGATGTGTGTGCTTGCCACTATGGGACAGCATAGTAGTTAGCACTGCTGCCTCACAGTGCCAAGGACTAATGCTCAATTCTAACCATGGGCTACTGTTCGGGTAGTGTTTTCATGTTCTTCTCGTGTCTGTGTGAACTTCCCCTGAGTGCTCCAGTTTTTTTTGCACAGTCACAAAGATGTGCAGGTTAGGTGGATTGGCCATGTTAAATTGTCTGAAGGTGTATTAGCTGTTAACCATGATAATTGTGGGGTTATGGGATTGGGATGCTCTTTGGAGAGTCAGTGTAGATTTGATGGACTGAATAGTCTCTATCTGCACTTTAGAGATGCTATTATTCTAAAGTCACTATGGCATTCCCCACCACAATTTCACAAACACAATGAGCTGAAGGTTCACAGAAAGGGTCACTGGGACCTTTGGTTGATGGCACACAGTTGGGATGTGTCCTGTTCTTTTCAGTAATGTCCCTGAAGCCCAAACATGGGACAAGGGAATCCACTTTCCAACTCTGACAAGCATGGCAAGGGGGAATGGAAACTATGAAGTGATACAACTGGTATCAGCAGAGCATGAGTGCTTGTGCAGCTTTGTGAAGATGCTCACTAACACTGAACCAGACCACTGAAAACTGACCCTCCTGGAAAGAAGGAATGATACTGAAACAGCCCACAATTGTTTAGTTCAAAAATCAGATGTTAAAACAAAACAGAACAAAACTTCTTTCATCTAAGCCACAACAGCATGAAACCCCAACATCAAAACACTGTTTTCTAGTAAATAGACATTGTTCTGGATGTGAGTTTGCTCGCTGAGCTGGAAGGTTAGTTTTCAGACGTTTCGTCACCATTCTAGGTAACATCATCAGTGAGCCTCCGACGAAGCGCTGGTGTTATGTCCCGCTTTCTATTTATCTGTTAGGTTTCATTGGGTTGGTGATGTCATTTCCTGTGTTGGTGATGTCATTTCCTGTGTTGGTGATGTCATTTCCTGTTCTTTTTCTCAGAGGATGGTAGATTGGCTCCAAATCAATGTGTCTGTTGATGGAGTTCCGGTTGGAATGCCATGCTTCTAGGAATTCTCGTGCGTGTCTCTGTTTGACTTGTCCTAGGATGGATGTGTTGTCCCAATCAAAGTGGTGTCCTTCCTCATGTGTATGTAAGGATACGAGTGATAGTGGGTCTTGTCGTTTTGATGTTCATTGTCTCCCCAGAATGCACAACTAACCATTCTTAACTGACCACGAGACAAAGGCCTGAAATCCACTCCACACAGCATGATACACCAGACAATTCGTCAATCTCAGAACAGTCATCAGTGGGAACACTGACAGATTTGTCTCCACCAGTAGTGCACCAGAGTATTATACAGTGACAGGCCAATCCCCACTGGGACTGCACCCCAGTATTATAGAGTGACTGACCTGCCCCCAGGACCACATGCTAATATTTACAGTGACAGACCTGCCCCCAACAGTACTGCACTGACAAGTATGTGGCGTCCAAGAGGCTTCAGAATTCCTGCTAAATGGTATGCTAGCTGCCCAGTAATTGTATCTGCAGTCTCCATATCTCTGGAGTTTTTATTTTATTCATACATGGGATGTAGACATTGCTGGGTGGTCGACATTTATTGCTAATTGTTTGAGAAGGTGGTGAGCTGTCTTCTTGAACTGCTGCACTGCATTTGTAGACACCCATAATACTGTCAGGGAGACAGTCCCAGGGTTTAGACTGAGAAATACTGAAGGAATGGTGATATATTTCCAAGTCAGGATGGTGAATGGCTTGGAGGGGATGCAGTGGCTTGCAGGGGTTGGTGTTCCCAGTGTCCTGCAACCATTGTCCTTCTAATGGAAGAGGCTGCAGGTTTGGAAGATGCTTTCGGAGGAACGCTGCAAGTCCCTGAGAGAATTACAATGTCCAGTTTGGTATGTGACTCTGGGCAAGGAGTATTTTGCTCTGTTTGAATGGATTTAGCTGTGGTGTTACGTTAAATGAGTGGGATTTGACACCAAGCTGCTTTTGTCACTCACTAATTCAGCAACAGATCCAAAATCCGAGTTTCACATATTTAAATCAGCACAGAGTTCTTACTTTGATGAACTTTGGTCTGCTGTGTCTGCTCTGAAGCCGTTAATAACCCCATTCAGTAAGTAAACATTCAATTCCTTTCAAACTTGTTTTTCCTGCATAGATTGAAATGATAAAAGTGAGGCAGCGCTGGGGAATTGATGGAACAAGTTAAGTGCATTTGGTTATGAACGACATTCTGTACAGAATCAGGGCATGCTCAGCATGCTCTCCTGTGCTGGTCTATCATGCTACACACCCACACTTGGGTAAAGGCTTCTGAATTGAGCACCACCACAACTGCTCTGGTCCACAGACTCCTGAGCTCACTCCACATTCCTTGCGATTCATATTGGGAAACACAGACAGAAACTGGTCAGATTCTGAAGTCAGGATACTCTCAATTACAAGCTTTAGGTGATTAAGTAAACTGCTGGGCAACTCCGGGGAAACATGATACCACAAAACAAAAAAAAATCTGCTCCATCACACAAACCTGGGCATGGCAAAAGGTAAACGTGAGATTTGAGTGATGGCAGAACACAAATTTACTCAGTCCCCAACTAGTGTCTTGTTCATGATTAGACTTGCCTTTCATACTGGTATTGACTGATGAATAAAGAATTCTTGCCAACTTGACCCATCAGCCACACGCACAGCATTTCAGAATAAAAACACTCCTCCCTTCCAGACAATATGACTAAAGGACACAGGGTTCACACCAAAGCACTGACAAGCTACGTGGAATAATGGACACACACAGAGTCTCTGGTGATTTGTTTCCCTGTTGGAGGGATGTAGCCACGTAGGTCTGCAATTCACCCTGGACCACATTCGGTCTATAACTACCCCAGACATTAAAACACCAATCTTCACCAGGCAGTGGCTTTGAAAACAGAGAGGAAGAACAAGTGAAATTAGCACTTGGATGTGTTGAGTTCACAATGTTGATTCATTCACTACCATGGTTAACTGACACCCAGCTATAATCACACAATCATTTCACAAGACAGCAGTTAAACCAGTATAAACGAGTGAAGAATAATCACACTGAAGCAATATAAATGTGGTACAAAATTCAACACTCAACAAAAAAAAGCAAATTCCCAGTCACAGACCTGTCCCATTCAGTACCATACCGCAGTGTTATACAGTCATAGACCTGTCCCCCTCAACATTGTAGCCCACTGTTATATAGTGACAGGCCTGTCCCCACCAATATTGCATCCCAGGGTAGTCACAGGTTCGTTCCAACCAGTACTGTACCCCAGTGTTACACAGTGACAGACCTGTCCCCACCAGTACTGTACCCCAGTGTTATAGTGACAGACCTGTCCCCACCAGTACTGTACCCCAGTGTTATAGTGACAGACCTGTTCCCACCGGTACTGTGCCCCAGTGTTATACAGTGACAGAGCTGTCCCCACCAGTACTGTACCCCAGTGTTACACAGTGACAGACCTGTCCCCACCGGTACTGTCCCCCAGTGTCATACAGAGACAGACCTGTCCCCACCGGTACTGTACCCCAGTGTTATACAGTGACAGACCTGTCCCCACCAGTACTGTAGCCCAGTGTTACACAGTGACAGACCTGTCCCCACCGGTACTGTACCCCAGTGTTATAGTGACAGACCTGTCCCCACCACTGTATCCCAGCGTTACGAAGTGACAGACCTGTCCCCACCAGTACTGTATCCCGGCATTATGCAGTGACAGACCTGTCGTCACCAGTACTGTATCCCAGTGTTATACAGCGACAGACCTGTCCTCACCAGTACTGTATCCCAGTGTTACATAATGACAGACCTGTTCTCATCAGTACTGTATCCCAGTGTTATGCAGTGACAAGCCTGTCTCCAGCAGTACTGTACCCAACTGTTAGACAGTGACAGACCAATCCCCACCAGTACTCTACCACACCGCTATACTGTGAGTGGGAGATCAGAGACACTCAGGGAATGGGGAGGGCAATTGGCATGACCAGGGAAACAGGTGGCAGGGTACTGAGATCAGGGAAACTGGGGGAACTGAGCTGGGCGGGGGGGTGTGTGATAAGGGAAACTGGGAGGGGGCAATCAGGGAGAATGGGAGGGGGGCATGATCAGCAGGACTGGGGGGAGGGGCGAACAGGGAGACTGGGAGATGGGGGGGTAGGGATGATCAGGGAGACTGGAAGGTTGGGGGGGGGGGGGAGGCAATCAGGGAGACTGTTGGTGGGGGGGGAGTGGGTCGATCAGGGATACTGCCAGGATAGGGGAGGTGGGCGATCGGGGGGCTGCGAGGGTGGGGGATCAGGGAGACAGCGAGGAGGGGGC
This sequence comes from Stegostoma tigrinum, assembly GCF_030684315.1. Lineage (NCBI taxonomy): Eukaryota > Metazoa > Chordata > Chondrichthyes > Orectolobiformes > Stegostomatidae > Stegostoma > Stegostoma tigrinum. The sequence continues at coordinate 988,510 of NC_081400.1, read as the reverse complement.
GTTCGGGGGGTTTGTGTGGGGAGCGATGGCCATCAGGGAAACAGCGAAGGGGGGGCAATCAGGGAGACTGCGAGGGGGTGGACAATCATGGAGAATGGGAGTGGGTGCAATCAAGGAGATTGCGGGGCTAGATGATCAGGGAGACAGGGAAGGAAGGGGCCATCATGGAGAAGGGGCGATCAGGGAGGAGGGGATTGGAGTTGTGTGTGTATGTGGTGGGGGGGGGTCACTGAGAGAGATCAGGGAGAAGGGGAGATCAGGCAGGAGGGGACATCAGGGAGTTAGGGATTGGAATTGTGTGTATATGTGTGTGGTGGGGGGGTCTTTAGGAGAGATCAAGGAGGAGGAGCGATCAGGGAGGAAGGGATTGGAGTGGTGTGTCTATGTGGTGGGGGGGGTCATTAGGAGAGATCAGGGAGGAGGGGACTGGAGTGGTGTGTCTATGTGGTGGGGGGGTCATTAGGAGAGATCAGGGAGGAAGGGATTGGAGTGGTGTGTCTATGTGGTGGGGGGGTCATTAGGAGAGATCAGGGAGGAAGGGATTGGAGTGGTGTGTCTATGTGGTGGGGGGGTCATTAGGAGAGATCAGGGAGGAAGGGATTGGAGTGGTGTGTCTATGTGGTGGGGGGGTCATTAGGAGAGATCAGGGAGGAAGGGATTGGAGTGGTGTGTGTATGTGGTGGGGGGGTCATTAGGAGAGATCAGGGAGGAGGGGACTGGAGTGGTGTGTCTATGTGGTGGGGGGGTCATTAGGAGAGATCAGGGAGGAAGGGATTGGAGTGGTGTGTGTATGTGGTGGGGGGGTCATTAGGAGAGATCAGGGAGGAGGGGACTGGAGTTGTGTGTGTATGTGGTGGATGGGGGTCGCTCAGAGGGATCAGGGACATGGCGGGGTACAGAAAAGATCAGGGAGACCGAAGGGCGGGGAAGATCAACGACAGCGTGCAGGGCGGCCCCGGAACAAGCTTTCCGCCCGCGAGTCAGCTCGTCGCCTTAACTCTAGACCGAGGCTTGGGGCCTAGCCGAGCCACAGCCTGTGGAAGGAGAAGCCGAACCTTACCTGCGGCGGGCCGTTAGCACGGTGTCAGGAGACAGTACCACATTCCGGTCGGTGTGGGTGAAATGAGGAGAGGGTTTTGGGGAAGGGGTTTTTTTGCCGGGGGGGGTACTGTTTGGGGACCAGTGTCGCCCGGTATATCTAGCGGTGGTGTCAGTGAGTCCTGGGTCGGACCTCTCTCCTCCCAGCACAACCAAACCTGCTCAACTGGCGGTGCCACGATGGGACGAACAGGCCGCTTGGCCAATGAGCCGTCGCGTTGCCCTGGTTACCCGGTTTGCGGGGCGCTCTGACCAATGGGCACGCGCGGGACGGTGGAGAGGGCGGGGCCGCTCGCGCCAGGTTCGGTTGCGTTCTGAGCGGCTGATGTCACCGCGCCACCACCGCCATGACGTCAGCAGGGCAGGTCAGGTTCATCGACCATTTGGCCCGTCCAGCCCTTCCTACATTCCAGAAGTTCATAAAGATTTGTGTAGTGAATCATTGTGCTCCCATCTATTCTGCGTCCACTCTTCCAACCTCTACCTTGTCGAGATAATTCAGGATCTAACGCACTTCAATCAACTCAGTCCAATACTCTTCAAACCTTCTGTGCTAACATGCCACTTCTTTCCAACATGCTCTCACATCCTGAATCCCAACATCATTCTTTACATAGGGAGACCAGTATTCGAGATGTGGTCTCGCCTATGCCCATCAATAACTAGAACATTAAAGTTTTACTTTTGTGTTTAATTCCTGTAATTTTCATTCTGCCTTGTAGCATGGAGCACTCATTTTGCCTGTGCTGGCTCCTTGTCAGAGCCAGCCAATTAATCCCACTTCTGATTATTGAAATACTGTTTAGTTGTTTCCTCTTTCAGCTTGTCCCAGATTATTTAGGGTCACCGCAAAGCAAGTTAATCAGCTCCGTGTCAAGTAGATATTTTCATTTCCAGTCACTAGTCCTGTCAACGACCCCTCCCCATCTACCTGGCATGGTACTGAAAAATGCGTGTGTGGCTGAGTTCCTCATGATCAATAGGTCCAGAAGTGGGATTTGAACTCAGTACCTTGCAGTTCACAAGCTGGTGAGCTACTCATAGCTCGAATCTAGTTCCTGTGCGGCCTTTCTCTGTATCATTGCAATTTTTTTCCTGTCTACTCATTTATTAAATTCTCTTCTAAAAGTCACTTGAATTTTCTCCCACCACTCCTCTTGGCAGCATATTGCAGATCATATCTTGCTTGGTAAAATAAAAATTGCTTCTCATTTCCTCTCAGGTTTTAAACTAATTCCTTTTTAAATTTATTCTCAGAATGCAAACAACAATGGTAAGGCCTGATTTTCCTGTTGAATTGTGCACTTAGCAGCCCTGGTTGTACACCGTAGGCCTTGCTTAGTACTGAATACTGCACTTGTACTGATGCTGGAATATAATTTAAAGGTGGTGTGCGTTGAAACAATTGACTGTGCTGAACAGCAGTGACAAGACCATTTAATTGCTCAATCCTGATTACTCCAAAAGTAACCACAGGGTGTGGATTCATAAAGTATTAAAGGCACACAGCAAGCTAGGAGTTATTTATGGTGAGAAAACCCCAGAAGTTAGTCACAGAGATTCACAGCACGGAAACAAGCCATTTGGCCCAACCTGCCATGCCATCCAGTTTTCACAATTAATCTAAGATAATAAGGTGTAGAGCTGGATGAACACAGCGGACCAAACAGCATCTTAGGAGCACAAAAGCTGACGTTTTGGCTTGCATTTCTTCCATATCCCCCCATTCCTTTCCCATCAATGTACGTGCCTAAATGTTTCTTGAATGACAAAATTGTACCTGCTTCCACAACGACCTCTGGGAGCCTGTCCCAGACACTCACCGTCCCCTGCGTGAAAAAATTGTCCCTCTGAACCCTCTTGTACCTCTCCCCTCTTACCTAAACCTATGCTGTCTAGTTTTAGACAGTGTTTAAGGTTGACATAAATAATCAATGGGATCATGGCAGTTTCCCTTTCCTGGAGAAGGTTAACAAAGTATTTTGGATTTTTAACTAATCTAGTGGTTTTTCATTTTTGTATTTTGTGTATTTATTAGATTCAATGTTTATTGAATTCAATGGGGCTGACAACTTCTGGATTATTCCCCCAGCAATAAACCTATAAGAACACTGCTTTGTAACATAGAACATAGAACATTACAGCACAGTACAGGCCCTTCGGCCCTCGATGTTTTGCCGACCTGTCATACCGATCGGTGAAGAATAAACTTTCATTTGATGAATTGTGCTTCAGGTTCCGAAGTGCTTCGCTGTCAATGAATGATCCTTAAAATGCTGCTGTGTAAGTGAATGCATTAGTCAATTTGCCTACAGCAGGTTGCTGCAATCATTAAGGAGTTAAGTGCATATTTAAACAGTTTAGCTGCTGTTTTTTCTGCGAGAAAACTCCAAAAGAAAGGTTTCTGTTTTTCTTCAAATGCAGTGATGGACTCTTCACAACACTTGACAGGCAATGAATTGTCAGCCTAGGTCATAAACTGAAATCCTGGAATGGGGCTTGGACCCACAACTGAATGATTCAGAAATTATCGCAATTGAGCCAGACCCAATAACAATTAAAGTATTGATGCAGGTTGTCAAATCTATCAACAAAACAAAAATAACCAGGGTTCAACCAGGGAGGGAAAGAACCGAAAGACAGAGAGTTTATATATTGAATCATGGTTAGATAGCCCTAGGAGTACTCCACACAGTTCGATTCTCCACACTATATAACTGGTACAGAGACAATGGTGAAAGTACAAAACAAAATTACAAGGACTTGGCCAAAAAGGGAGAATAGATCTATGACGAAATATTAACAGACTGAAGTTCTTTGCCTCAGAAAGAAGGCTGTGTGTTTAAACCTGATGGAAGCCTTCAAATTCATGAGAGGGTTTGACAAGATAGATGGAGAAGATGTGTCCACTTGTAGGGACGTCCAAATTTAGAGGTTATGCTAAAATGTTACAGAGACAGTTTATATTTAACATTGTATTGAAGTGTTATTGAAACAAAAAAAATCATGTTTTATGGAGATACTGGGAATTTTTTTGAGGGGGTCACTGAAAGTCATGTGGAAATGTAGATATTTTTTCACCAAGGTTTCCTGAGGATCAAATGACTGGTGCTAACTACTTGCTTTGCGGTAGATCTTGTGTTGAACACTGACTGCCTTGGAAAGGTTCTTGTTTTATCTGGATAAGTTGCAGGGAAGCCTGCAAAGAGCAAGCTGAATTGGTGTCAAACTTGCTCAGAAGAGGCTGCCCAGTTGATCTCTCCGAAAGATGAGATGACATAGGAGCAGCAGTCGGCCATTCAGCTCATCATGTCTGCTCTGCCATTCAATGAGATTGTGGCTGATCTGATCATCCTCAACTCCACTTTCCTGCCATTTGTTTAAAAATCTATCTCAACCTTGAAAATACTTAACAACCCAACGTTGACAGCATTCTGTGATAAAGAATTACACAAATTTAATAAGAAGAAATTTCTCTTCATCTCTATTTTAAACGCATGATCCCATTTTCTGAGATTATGCTGCATTGTTATGGACTCTCCCACAGCGGGGAAACAACCTCTCTGCATTTAACCTGCCATGTCCCCTAAGAATCCTTGAGATAGCAGGAACTGCGGAAGAGTCCCAACCAGAAACATCAACTTTCCTGCTCCTCTGATGCTGCCTGGCCTGCTGTGTTCCTCCAGCCCCACACTGTGTTCCCTAAGAGTCTTTCATGTTTTAATAAGGTTGCCTCTCATTCTTCTAAAGTCCTACTAAATGTCACCTCATAAGTCAGTGCCTCCATACCTGGGATCTGCCTCATTAACTTTTTCTGTACTAATTTATATTTCCTCAGTTACGGTGCCAAAACTGTTCACTGTGGTTTAACCAGTTCCTTGTATAATTTTTGCAAAAACTTCTCGAGACCTCTCCACATTTATACTCAACTCCCTTTGAAATAAAGGTTAACATTCCATTTACCTTCCTTCTTATATGCAGAACTTGTAAGGCAGCTCTTTGAGATTTATGCATGACATTGCCTAATTCTCTCTGTGCTGTAGTTTACTGCAGTCCTTTTAAACTTAAATAATATTCAGTTCCTCTATTCTTCTTGCCAAAATGCATTCTCGATTCTGAAAAGAAAACAATGTACAGTATTTCAGGGGGAAGCCTGTTTGTTCGAAGATTTTCAAAGATTGATTGAGGGAACATCTCAAGGTTGTGTTTGCTGAACAAGCTGTGTCTGAAAGACTTCAGAGGCACCTGTGTATGATTAGTGACTTGACCACATGTGCCAGAACATCACAGCAACAGATTTCAGATCATCCTACACTCTATCATTTGACTCACTGAGTCATAGGATATTACAGCATGGAAAGGGGCCCTCTGTGCCCATGCTGATCATCTATTCCAATCCCATTTTCCAGGCCTTTATGCTGTGTCATATCAAGTGCTCATCTAAATACTTAAACGTCTTGAGGGTACTTGTCTCTACCACACTCTTAGGCAGTGAGTTCCGGACACCCGCCACTTTCTGATCAAGGTGTACAAAGTTATGAGGGGAATACAGAAGGTAGACAGAGAGAAAATTTTCCCCTTTGAAAGGGAGTCAATAGCCAGGGGACACAGTTTTAAGGTAACCACACTCTGGATGAAAATAATTCTCCTCAAATTCCGTCCAAACCTCTAAAACGAAATCTTAAAAGTTTGTCCGCTGGTTATTGACCCTTAAGGTCAATATAAGGGGAAAAAATTTTCCAGGTCTACCTTGTGTATATCCCTCATAATTTTATACACCTCAATCAGATACCCTTCAGTCTTCTCTGCTCTAAGGAAAACAATTCCACCCTACCGTGTCTCTCATCAGAGTTGAATTACTCCAGCCCTGACAACATAAATAATCTATTGGTCAAAGTAGTTCCTTTTCTTCCAGAAGGATAATTTCTGCAAAAATGTTTTTTGTTCTCTCTTTTCCTGAACAGCGTTTGTGTATGTTTGACTTCATTCCATTCTCCTGGTATCTCTGTCCCTGTCGTATATGTTCCGCTGAGGCCACCTTCGACAAGGAGCCTCCAAAATGTCCACCTTCTTCCTCAACCAAGGATTCTCCAGCACCATTGTTGACACAGCTCTCAACTGGGTCTGACCCATCTCCCCGACTTTCCGCTCGTAACAATGATGGGGTTCTCCTTATCCTTCCCTACCACCCTACCAGCATCCACATCCAGAAGATCATCAGTCACCATTTAAGCCAGCTCCAGTGAGACACCATCACCAGACACATATTCCCCTTCTCTCCCTTGTCTGCCTTCCACAGGGACCATTCCTTTCAAGACACCCTGTTTCACTCTTCCTTGACTCCCAAGAACTCCCCACAGCGCTATGGCACCATCCCCTTCAATCGCTAAAGGTGTGACACCTGTCCATTTACCTCCTCCCTGCCCAATACCCAGGGCCCAAACACACCTTTAGGTGAAGCAGCACTTTACCTGCACTTGTCACAATCTAGTTTACTGTATTTGCTGCTCACAATGTGGCCCCCTCTACCTTGGGGAAATGAACATAGACTGAGTGACCACTTTGCAGAACATTTATGTTCTGCCTGCAGAAATGACCCTCAGATTCCAGTTGCCTGCCAGTTTAACACACCACCCTGTCCCCTGGCCAATGTTCTGACTCAGGCTTGCTGCAGTTCTCCAGTGAAGTGAAGCTCAAGCTGGAAGAACAGCATGTCATTTTCCGCTTGGGAATCCTGCAGGCCTCTGGACTCAATACTGAGTTCAATAATTTTAGGGCCCAAACTCTCTCATGTCCTAGTCCCCAACCCCACACACCAGGCCTTGTTATCATATAGTCTGCCATTACACACTGCCTATTGTTAGCCACTAACAGTTATTCATTCTCCTGGCTAGATCGTTATCTGTTCCTTCGTCTAGCCAACTGGTCTTCTCTCTCTTTGGGCTCAATCTCTAGCTATTGCTTACACCTTATCCCCTCCCTCCACCTTATCTTCTGCATGTAAATCAATATTTTCCTAGCTACCCTCAGTTCTGAGGAAGGGTCACTGAACTTGAAATGTTGACTCTGATTTCACAGATGCTGCCAAACCTGCTGAGCTGCTCCAGCAACTTCTGTTTCTGTTTCTGACTTACAGCATCTGCAGTTCTTTTGCTTTTTATTTAGTGTTTGTGTATATTTTGGAGATACTTAAAGGGATAAACTTTTCTTCTTAACTTATTTATTTATTAAACTTTGTTTTGGTGATAAACCCATAGTTGGGCATATTAAAAATGTACTTGGTAAATCCTGCTGTTTAAAATCCAATAAAGTATTTAATTGGTGAAAGAAAAACAGCGGTTGCTGCAGAAACTCAGCATGTCTAGCAGCATCTGTGGAGGGACAGAGTTAAATGTTTTAATTCAAATATGACTGTTTTTCAGAATAGCGAGGGCTAGAACACTGAAGATACCAGATGATAACTCTTTTTATTTGATTTGACTGATGTATTGTTGTCACATGTAGTGAGATATAGTGAAATGTGTTGTTTTGTGTGCCCTACTGGCAGATCATGCCATACAAAGTGCATCAGGTAGCATAACAGAGTGCAGAAAACAGTGCTTCAGCTGCAGATAAGTTGCAGAGAGATTGATCCACATTAACATTTGACAGGTCCATTCAAAAGTCAGATAACAGTGGGGAAGAAGCTGTTCTTGAATCTGTTTGTAAGTGTATTCAAACGTTTAAAACTTCTGCCAGACAGAAGAGGGCGCAAGAGAGTATAACTGAGGTAGGTGGAGTCTTTGACGATGTTGATTGTTTTCCCCAGGGAACAAGAGTATAGATGGAGTCAATTGATGGAAGTGTGGTTTGTGTGACGGACTGCGTTGTGTCTATGACTGCCTAGAGTTTCTTGTGATCTTGGGTCAGCAGTTGCCATACCACCCACGATGTGCCCTGATAGGATGCTTTGCATAGTCTGTTTCTGTCTCCTAGATGCTTCCAGATCTGCTGAGTTTCTCCAGAAAATTCTGTTTTTATTTCAGATTTTCAGCATCCACAGAATTTTACTTTGATTTGACCGGTGGTAACTGGAAAGAGGATATTTATTTCATGTGGCCCATCAAGTAATGGGACAAGAGTGACAGCGCACTCGTCTCCAAGCTTGGTCGCAGCGATGTTACAATTAAAGAGGAAATTAAACGAAAGAGGTTTTCATCTAGACGACAGTGAAGCAGTATGGAAGGGGGGGGGTGAACACATCAGGGAGAATGGAACAGGTGTTGCTGATGGGCTAGGAGGAGGTTTCAGTGCAACACAAAATTCGCAAACACTGGATGGGCTGAATAGCCTTTTGCTGTGCTGCAAATTCAATGCAAACTACGACCTGGCCATATTTCCGGGGTCTGGTTTTGAGTGAGAAAAAATGTTTGCATTCTTGTTGTTCTTTATTGGGACATTCACTTTACTGTATCCTCTGAAACACAAACCCCAAAACATAGCCGACTGCCTGAACGACGAATGAGCAACGTCAACCAATAAACCCACCTTGCGCCTGCAACGTTGATCAAACATAATCGGAAGTCGGCGTCGGCCAGTGGGGCACGCCGGGAGTTGTAGTTCGGGTGGAGTGAGGAGCGGTCAGAGCCGACACACCAGCGCAAACATCGAGCTGTAGTCAGCGCGGAGTTCGGCAACTGTGTCCTGGAAGTCCGCTGCAGCCATGAATGTGGTCCTGGCAGTAAAGCAGTATATTTCCAAGATGATCGAGGAGAGCGGGCCTGGCATGAAGGTGCTGCTGATGGACAAGGAGACGGTGAGGACCGGGGAAGGCCTTTCCATGGGAGAGGAAGGATGGACGATCATTCTGTCCATCTAACCCTGTACTGTACCCGGGGAGAGTGACCGTCAGTCACTGTCCATTTAACGCTGTACTGTACCTGGGGAGAGTGACCGTCACTCACTGTCCGTTTAACCCCGTACTGTACATGGGGAGAGTGACCGTCACTCACTGTCCGTCAAACCCCGTACTGTACCCGGGGAGAGTGACCGTCAGTCACTGTCCGTCTAACCCCGTACTGTACCCGGGGAGAGTGACAGTCAGTAACTGTCCGTTTAACCCTGTACTGTACATGGGGAGAGTGACCGTCAGTCACTGTCCGTCTAACCCCGTACTGTACCCGGGGAGAGTGACTGTCAGCCACTGTCCGTCTAACCCTGTACTGTACCCGGGGAGAGTGACAGTCAGTAACTGTCTGTCAAACCCTGTACTGTACATGGGGAGAGTGACCATCAGTCACTGTCCGTCTAACCCCGTACTGTACCCGGGGAGAGTGACCGTCACTCACTGTCCGTCTAACCCTGTACTGTACTTGGGGAGAGTGACCGTCACTCACTGTCTGTTTAACCCCGTACTGTACCCGGGGAGAGTGACCGTCAGTCACTGTCCGTCTAACCCTGTGCTGTACCCGGGGAGAATGACCGTCAGTCACTGTCCGTCTAACCCTGTACTGTACCCGGGCAGAATATCCGTCAGTCACTGTCCGTCTAACCCTGTACTGCACCCGGGGAGAGTGACCGTCACTCACTGTCCGTCAAACCCCGTACTGTACATAGGGAGAGTGACCATCAGTCACTGTCCGTCTAACCCCGTACTGTACCCGGGGAGAGTGACCGTCAGCCACTGTCCGTCTAACCCTGTACTGTACCCGGGGAGAGTGACAGTCAGTCACTGTCCGTCAAACCCTGTACTGTACATGGGGAGAGTGACCATCAGTCACTGTCCGTCTAACCCCGTACTGTACCCGGGGAGAGTGACCGTCAGTCACTGTCCGTCTAACCCTGTACTGTACCCGGGGAGAGTGACCGTCAGTCACTGTCCGTCTAAACCCGGACTGTACCTTGGGAAAGTGACCGTCACTCACTGAGCGTCTAACCCTGTACTGTACCCGGGGAGAGTGACTGTCAGTCACTGTCCGTCTAACCCCGTACTGTACTTGGGGAGAGTGACCGTCACTCACTGTCCGTCTAACCCTGTACTGTACTTGGGGAGAGTGACCGTCACTCACTGTCCGTCTAACCCTGTATTGTACCCGGGGAGAGTGACCGTCACTCACTGTCCATCTAACCCCGTACTGTACCTGGGGAGACTGACCATCACTCACTGTCCATTTAACCCCGTACTGTACCTGGGGAGGGTGACCGTCACTCACTGTACATCTAACTCCATTCTGGTAGAGACAGATAAAAAACCTGCAGATGCTGGAATCCAAGGTGGACCATCAGGAGGCTGGAAGAACACAGCAAGCCAGTGCACATCTGGTGGGAAGGAGAAGTGAACATTTCAGGTCTTACCCTTCTTCAGGATTGGATGTGGGCTTTGGGGGAGCTGCTGATAAAGACAGCAGGCAGAATGTTGGTAACAGGCGGGCACTGGTGGTAGGTACAAATTGGTTGGTCAATGGGAGAGATGATTCTGGTTGATGGCTGGAACGGAAGGTCACAAGGTGGAATGGAAGGGAGGCGGTGGGGCTGGAAAGGGAGTCGGGCAATGGAGTGGAAGTTTATTTGAAATTAGAGAATTCAACATTGAGTCCTCTGGGCTGTAGGGTGCGACACTGGAGGAGTTTGAGGACGGACATGTTGGGACGGATGGGAGTTAACATGGGTGGTTACTGGGAGGTTAGGCTGTCCGTTTTGGACCAGGCAAAGATGCTCATTGAAATGATTACCGAGTGTATGTTTGGTCTCACCGATGTAGAGAAGACCACATCGGGAGCACTGGGCACAATAGACTAGGTTGGAGGAGCAGGTGAAGCTCCGTCTCACTTTGAAGGGCTGTTTAGCGCTCTGGATGGAGGTGAGGGAGGTGGTGTGTGGGCAGGTGTTGCATCTTGTACTGTTACAGGGGAAGGTTGGAGTGGTTGGTGCGCTTGGTACCTTCCCCTGTAACTGTAAAAGATGCAACACCTGCCCACACACCACCTCCCTCACCTTCATCCAGAGCCCTGAACAGCCCTTCCAGATGGCACCACCTGCATCTCCTCCAACCTAGTCTATTGTGTCCAGTGCTCCCGATGTGGTCTTCTCCTAATCGATGAGACCAAACATACACTCGGCAATCGTTTCACCGAGCATTTTTGCCTGGTCCAAAATGGACAGCCTAGCCTCCCAGTAACCACCCTTGTTAACTCCCATCCCTCCCAACATGTCCGTCCTCAACCTCCTCCAGTGTCACAGTGACTCAGAACACAGATTTGAAGATCAACACCTTACCTTCCGCCTGGGCACCCTACAGTTCTCCAGTTTCAAATAGTCTTCCCACCCATCCCCCATCTCCCTTGCCAGTGCCACCTCTTCCCTTCCATCCCACCTTCAGACTTTCCCTTCTAGCCACCAGATTCATCCCTCCCATTGATCAACCAGGTCATGCTTACTACTAGTGTTCATCTATCACCACCATTCCACTACACCCCGTCCTCCCACTCTCTTTATCTGCAGCTCCCCCAACTCCCACATCCAGTCCTAAACAAAGGTAATACCCGAAACATAGACTTCTCCTTTCCTCGATGCTTGCTGGCTTGATGTGTTCTTCCAGCCTCCTGTTTGTCTCATTCCATCGCGTGCCTGGGGAGAGTCCATAAAGGACTTTACTCTGTATCTGACCCTGTGCAGTACCTGTCCTGGGAATGTTTTATGGGCCTAGACTCGACAGAGCTTTGCTTTGAGTTCAAAAGAATAGATGGAGCTTTACTGTGTATCTAACCGCATGCTTTACCTGTCCTGGGACGATGGGGATAGATAAAGTGAACTTTATTTTCAGTTTGGAAAAGTAGAGAGGTTTCCTCTGTGTCTAAGCCTGTGCTGACAGGATGTTGAATTTCACTGTGAAGTTGAATGACCTGTGTGAAATATGTACTTGCTTTTACAGACCAGCATCATTAGCATGGTATATACACAGTCAGAGATCCTACAGAAGGAAGTTTACCTTTTTGAGCGTATCGAGTCCACGAACCGTGAGACCATGAAGCACCTAAAAGCCATCTGTTTTTTGCGGCCCACCAAGGTAAGTGTGACCCACATACTGCCTGTGGCCTGTTCTTATCAGCAATGTGGGCCAGGGCCCAGAACCTGATGATCATTTAGCTGGGAAATGCTGGAGAAGCAAAGATCTGTTCTGGCTTCAGCATGTTCATTAATGGAAAGGTGTGTGGAACTGTGGAAGGTGAATTGTTGGGGTGAAATGATGAAGCTCGGCAATTGAGTTGTTTAGTCATGTCAGAGTGACAACTGGTGAAGGATGGATTTCGGTGGTGCACTGAGTTGTGGTTGGGAATGAAGTAAATGGGAACAGGATGACAATAGAGTTCAAACTATCACATTTCCTTCTGTAATTGTCCATTTCCATGTTCTAGGAGAATGTCGAACTTCTGATTCAGGAGCTGCGCAGACCCAAGTACGGCCTATTTTTTCTTTGTGAGTACTTTGACTGTCACATTGCTGATTTGAATTCTGAGACTGGAGCTGCTATCCAGATTGCTCAGTGTTCAAAGGGATATGAGTCACTAAGTCACACACAGCAGTATGGAACCTAGGTTCAGTCTGAAGGATTGCTGACCTCACCTGGAGGTTACAGTTGGCCTTAATATCCTGAGATCAAGGAGGGCCGTCAATCATAAAGGATCCCAGTGACCTCTGTCAGGGCACGGATCGGGAAATGGATCCCAGGACCCCTGCTGCTGAGTGAGAGATTGGTCTGTATGGGATCATGGCCAAGTCTTCATGTTGCAGTTTCTGGCCCCTGGGCTTGTTTGAATTTCAGTAGGTGGCTACGAGTTTACCTTAATGTGTCTCTAACTCTCTGCAGATTTCAGCAACGTGATTAGTAAGAGTGATGTCAAGAGCCTGGCAGAGGCTGATGAGCAAGAAGTTGTTTCTGAAGTTCAGGTGAGCAGTTGTCGGTTCTGTCTCCAAAGTAGGTGGATTGTCAATCAGATGCGTTAAAGGACTCACCCTGCTGGAACTGGACCAATTTTCCTCTTTAATTATTGAGGTGAACTTAGCATGTTTGGGGGGTGGGGATCCTCCCTTAATTGGGGTCCCTTTGTAGCTTTCTTTAATTGGGTCCATGCTCTTTTTAAACACCTGTATCTGGGTTTCGGTCCTCTTTAACCATACCACTCTTCCTATAGCTAGGCCGGAGTTTCCTCTATACTAGTAAATCGTTGACACACTTTTGCAGATTTGTGGGAGAAAATTTGTGGGAAAATACTCAGCGGGTTATGGCAGCATTTGTATGGAGGAGCACTGTTAATGTTAATGTTTAGCACTGTGACCTCCATCAGAACCTGGTGACTTCCACCATGTGAACAACTTTACTTATCTGTTGGATTTGAACAGTTTAAACAAAGGAGAAGTCTGATTTCTGCCTGTCATTCACTTTGCTCTATTTTATTTTAGGAATTTTATGGAGATTTCATTGCTGTGAGTCCACATGTGTTTTCCCTCAATCTCACTGGCTGTGCTCAGGTGAGAAGACAGAGGCTCTGATACAACTTCTACGTACTGTAAATGTGAATAATGACTGTAAGTGAGAAGACCATCTCTGGAGTTGTTCTAGATGTCTAGATGTGGGCAGTGCATGTATGAGATTTCCATCTCTGGTTTTGTTCCAGATGTGGACAACATGGGACAGAGATTCCTGTCACTGGATTTGTTTCAGATGTGGAGAGTAAGCAAGTAAGATTCCATCTTGCTAATGATAGTCCAGATGTGGACATCATGGGAATGAAAGCCTCCTCATTGCAATTGTTCCAGATATGACAGTGTATGAGTGAGATCATCTGCTTGGACTTGTTCCAGATGTAGGAAGCATGGGCATGATATTCCCCACTCTGTACTTGTTCCAGATGTCTACAGTGTGGGATTGAGATCTCTATCAAGGGCTTTGTTCCTCCTGTGGATTAAATGGGCGAGATTCTCCCCTTGCTGTAGTTGGCCCAGGTGTGGGCAGTGTGTGAGTGAGCTTATTTATTTGAACAGTGGTGTGTATGATATTGGTGCCAAATGATATGTAGCCTCAACTCTTTCCAGCGAAGATTCTATCACTGCTAATTTCAGTCCACGTTAGGTTCCAGTGATGGTCTAGTCAGTTAAATGCCAAGACTGAGAGTGTGGGGGCCTGGGCAATGATTCCTACCACCTTAGCCTTCCCTTGAGACAGAAAGCAGCAATGTGTAATGGTTGGTTTGGGCTTACGATGAACTGTTCGGATGTGACTCTGTGTGTGCCACAGTTATTACCAATAATTTTTTCTGAGGTTTGGAGTGTACTGTAGTAGGAACCTTGCTGTGTGTAACCTGTGCAGAACATGCCCTGGAGTTTTTATGAAGATGCTTTAGATTTAATATTGTGTGGAGGATTTAAGGTTCGGCATGTGGAGTATGTGTTAATTTTGCGTTTGAATTGGGGGAAAGCTTGCTATGAACAGGCTATCCAAGCTGTCTCCCATTTCTGAAAAGCAAACCCTCTGTATCGTTTCAGGGAGACTCCTACTTGTTCTTTGAAGAAGTGTGCAGAGACAACTGTCATGTTTACTGGCATGACCACATGGGGCAGAATATCAGTATCACAGACTCTGGATCATCCTACACATTGTCATTTTGCTTTCAAGAATAACCCAAGTGATTGGCTTTCTGAAACAAAAAAAATTCTCCTGTGAAATCTGTTTTGTTTTCACTGAGAAGTGTGTGAGATTTTGTGTTTGGAGGTTTTTTAGAGGCATAAACATTTTCTATTGCTGTATTATTAATTGTGAATGTGAATCAATTACTGCATCTTTATTGGAGACAAAACTGGATGTTGGAATCCAAGGTAGACAAACAGGAGGTTGGAAGAACACAGCAAGCCAGGCAGTATCTGGTGGAAAGGAGCAATCAATGTTTTGGGTATGACTGTCCTTCAGGACTGCTCCTTTCCTCCAGATGCTGCCTGGCTTGCTGTGTTCTTCCAGCCTCCTGTTTGTCTACACTGCATCTTTATTGATTCAATTTGGTTTTTTGATAGAGCCATAATTGTATTTCTTTAGAAGCCTGGTTGACAGATCTTTTTGTATAAATTTTAAAATATATATTTGGTCACCTGGGTAACTGGAAAGCTAATTTTTATTTTGGGTTGGAGTGATGGATAACAGTTCCAACCTCAGTCATATTACGATGTAGAGGCAGCTTTACTCTGTATCTAACTGCGTGCTGTCCCTGTGCTGGAAGTAAATGTACAAACTGTTATGTATTCTTTTGATATGGACACTAGTGAGTCATCCTTGTACCTGGTAGGAATTAATCAGTTATAGAACATTACAGCACAGTACAGGCCCTTCGGCCTGCGATGTTGTGCCGACCTGTCATACCGATCTCAAGCCCATCTAACCTACACTACTCCATGTATGTCCATATGCTTGTCCAACGACGACTTAAATGTACCTAAAGTTGGCGAATCTACTACCGTTGCAGGCAAAGCATTCCATTCCCTTACTACTGTCTGAGTAAAGAAACTACATCTGACATCTGTCCTATATCTTTCACCCCTCAATTTAAAGCTATGCCCCCTCGTGCTCACCATCACCATCCTAGGAAAAAGGCTCTCCCTATTCACCCTATCTAACCCTCTGATTATTTTATATGTTTCAATTAAGTCACCTCTCAACCTTCTTTTGTCTCATGAAAACAGCCTTAAGTCCCTCAGCCTTTCCTCGTAAGACCTTCCCTCCATACCAGGCAACATCCTAGTAAATCTCCTTTGAACCCTTTCCAAAGCTTCCACATCCTTCTTATAATGCGGTGACCAGAACTGTATGTAATACTCCAAGTGCAGCCGCACCAGAGTTTTGTACAGCTTCACCATAACCTCTTGGTTCCAGAACTCGATCCCTCTATTAATAAAAGCCAAAACACCGTATGCCTTCTTAACAGCCCTGTCAACCTGGGTGGTAACTTTCAAGGATCTGTGTACATGGACACCGAGTTCTCTCTGCTCATCTACACTACTAAGAATCTTACCATTAGCCCTGTAATTTGCCTTCTAGTTACTCTACCAAAGTGCATCACCTCACACTTGTCTGCATTAAACTCCATTTGCCACCTCTCAGCCCAGCTCTGCAGCTTATCTATGTCTCTCTGCAACCTATAGTATCCTTCGTCACTGTCCACAACTCCACTGACCTTAGTGTCGTCTGCAAATTTACTAACCCATCCTTCTACGCCGTCATCCAGGTCATTTATAAAAATGACAAACAGCAGTGGACCCAACACCGACCCTTGCGGTACATCACTAGTAACTGGTCTCCAGGATGAACATTTCCCATCAACTACCACACTCTGTCTTCTTTCAGCAAGCCAATTTCCGATCCAAACTGCTATATCTCCCACAATTCCATTCCTCCGCATTTTGTATGATATCCTACTGTGGGGAACCTTATCGAACACCTTGCTGAAATCCATATACACCACATCAGTGGGTTTACTCTCATCTACCTGTTTGGTTACCTTCTGAAAGAACTCAATAAGGTTTGTGAGGCACGACCTTCCCTTCACAAAACCGTGCTGACTATCCCTAATCAATTTATTTTTTTCTAGATGATTATAAATCCTATCCCTTATAACCTTTTCCAACACTTTACCAACAACTGAGGTAAGGCTCACTGGTCTATAATTACCAGGGTTGTCTCTACTCCCCTTCTTGAACAGGGGAACCACATTTGCTATCCTCCAGTCATCTGGCACTATTCCCGTAGACAATGACGAGTTAAAGATCAATGCCAAAGGCTCGGCAATCTCCTCCTTGGCTTCCCAGAGGATCCAAGGATAAATGCCATCCGGCCCAGGGGACTTATCTATCTTCACCCTCTGTTGGATTTCTAATACCTCTTCCTTGTGAACCTCAATCCCACCTAGTCTAGTAGCCTGTATCTCAGTATTCTCCTCGACAACATTGTCGTTTTCTAGAGTGAATACTGTTGAAAAATATTCATTTAGTGCTTCCCCCTCTCTTCTGACTCCACACACAACTTACCACTGCTATCCTTGATTGGCCCTAATCTTACTTTCGTCATTCTTTTATTCCTTAAGTACCTATAGAAAGCCTTAGGGTTTACCCTGATCCTATCCGCCAACAGCTTCTCATGTCTCCTCCTGGCTCTTCTGAGCTCTCTCTTTAGGTCTTTCCTGGCTACCTCGTAGCCTTCAAGTGCTCTAACTGAGCCTTCACATCTCATCCTAACATAAGCCTTCTTCTTCCTCTTGGCCAGAGATTCCACATCCTTCGTAAACCACGGCTCCCGCACTCTACAGCTTCCTCCCCGCCTGACAGGTACATACTTATCTAGGACACACAGGAGCTTTTCCTTGAATAAGCTCCACATTTCTAATGTGCCCATCCCCTGCAGTTTCCTTCCCCATCCTATGCTCCCTAAATCTTGCCTAATCTCATCGTAATTGCCTTTCCCCCAGCTTTAAATCTTGCCCAGTGGTATACACCTATCCCTTTCCATCACTAAAGTAAACATAACAGAATTGTGATCGCTATCACCAAAGTGCTCACCTACTTCCAAATCTAACACCTGGCCAGGCTCATTACCCAGTACCAAATCTAATGTGGCTTCACCCCTTGTTGGCCTATTTACATACTGTGTCAGGAAGCCCTCCTGCACACACTGGACAAAAACTGACCCATCTATAGTACTCGAACTATAGTGTTCCCAGTCAATATTTGGAAATTAATTAATGCTATCTGTCTTTAACAGAGCAGGAACTGGAACCCTGCACATCTGGCACGAAGCACTCAAGGGCTGACTGCAGTCCTTCTGTCACTGAAGAAATGTCCTATGATTCGTTATCAGCTGTCATCTGACATGGCGAAGAGGCTTGCAGAGAGTGTTAAGGTGCTGTAGTACCGTACAGAGTTGTGTCTGTAGATGGTTGTGTGTGCAAGTGGGGCAGAGACAGTGCTATATGGTTTAAAGCTGAAGTGGTGGTGAAGACAGTGAGTGTCCATAGTCTGCACAACAGAGCTTTGGAAACTGTTTGCCACCATGACCCCATTTCAAGGTTTGACAATTACTGTGAGCCCTCAGGGGGAATTTTGGGAGCTGGGGATGGGTGGGCAGAGGGGCGAAGTGCAGGTTATTTAGGTTAAGCCGTGGGAATGCAGGGTTACAGGGAGGGGGTGAGGGGGGCTGGGGTTTGTGTGGGATACTCTTTGGAGGATTGGTGTAAACTTGATGGGCTGAATGGCCTACTTCTACACTGTAGGGATTCTATGATTCTCCAAATCATGTCAGCAAATGATTTTTATTTCTCAGGTGAGGCTTCCTGTGTGTTTAGTTTATGATACCTGATCTATGGATCTCAGCTGGGTAGGGTTAGTGTCTGATTGGAGCCTTCATTTATCAGTGGTCGGTGTAAATAGAGTGCATCTGACTGCTCATAATTCAAAAGAGGACTGTTTCCAAAGTTCCAGTCAGTGAAGTTCACAAGTGGAATTTGCTGGATTTAGTGCATAGACCAGGGCACTGCAAATGCTGGGCTTGGGAGCCCAAGCAGGGCCTTGAGCTGATGTTTTGGGGTCTTGAGCTTCGAGACAACAAAGGTGTACTGTGGAACACTGCTCCATCCCCATCCAGGTAACACCTCCCTCCTGTGGAATCACAGAATTCCTACAGAGTAGAAGTAGACCATTCAATCCCATCGAGTCTACACTGATCGTTCAAAGAGTATTCCACCCAGACCCAGCCCCCCTCACCCCATTCCTGTAACCCTGAATTTTCCATGGCTGAACCCAAATAACCTGCACATTCTGGCACACTACGGGGCAATTTAGCATGACCGATTCACCCTAACCTGCACATCATTAGACTGTGGGAGGGAAACTGGAGCACCCAGAGGAAACCCATGTAGACAAAGGGAGAATGTGCAAACTCCACACAGACAGTCGCCTGAGGCTGGAATCGAACCCAGGTCCCTGGCGCTGTGAGGCAGCTGTGCTAACCACTGAGCCGTCATGCCGCCTGTAAATCTTCAGCATCTGAAGTAATTTCTGGGGTAGTGTAATGGTTGATTTAGTCTATCTAACCATGCTGTCCTTTGCCTGAGATTATTGATACCAGTAATGGATGTTTTGATTCCCACCCATGTCCCTCCCTCAGTAAGCACAGATGTTTTTAAGCAATAAAGGGTCCACATTGCAGACTGTTGTGTGTTAACATGATTGCAAATGGTTGAAGAATGGTTGTTTATTTGTGCTTGTTCACTTTGGATTACTGTTAAAAGTATCACTATTGGCAATGCTGTGCACCAACCATCCAGGTTATCTTCTCAACCTCAGCTCTTGCCTGAGACCTGGGCACCCTTAGGTTAAACTACCACCAATAGCGCCTTTTGAATTAGAGCGTAGCTCTGTGGTCCTCTGGGATATGGTGACTTTACCATTGCTAACATTTCATCTGTTCCAATGGCAGCAAATCATCACCAAAGAGTATGAACTGTTCGACTTTCGTAGGACTGAAGTGCCACCCCTGCTTCTCATCCTGGATCGCAGCGATGATGCTATCACCCCGCTTCTTAACCAGGTGAGCCTTTAACCGCACCGCTGTCTGGCTCCTCATTGTGTGGCTTGATGATCACTGCAGTGATGCCACCTGAACACTGGAGGGTACTGTTGGACTTATTCAGTGAACACAGGGTATGGTGCCAGGAGACACCAAAGTCTTTGCCAGTTCTGAGGAAGGGTCACCGGACCTGAAACGTTAACTCTGTTTTCTCCTCCACAGGGTGCTGCCAGACCCGCTGAGCTTTTCCAGCAACTTTGCTTTTGTTCAATGTCTTTGCTACATTGGGTGAAGTAAAGCTGGAAGTTAGGCACTCAGTGCTAGAGCTGAACGTTCATAAACTCTGTTAATGTCATATTGAACATTTTTTTTCCCTCAATCAGCTGTCACCTGACATGGTGTTAAGGACAGAGAGTGTTAAGGTGTGCCGTACCATGTAGTGTTGTGTGTGGAAGTAGGGTAGTGACAGTGTGATGTGGTTTAAACAATCAGTTAGCTCCCTTGAGTCAGAAGGCATGTACCGATGGGTACCCGGGGTCTCCACGTCAATACTGACGGGTTCCAGGAGAATTCAGTGCCAAAAGCTATGTTGAGTGCTGTCTTGTTTTGCAGTGGACGTACCAGGCCATGGTTCATGAGCTCCTGGGAATCAACAACAATCGCATTGATCTTTCCCGTGTGCCTGGAATCAGCAGGGACCTGAAGGAAGTGGTGCTCTCTGCTGAGAATGACGAGTTCTATGCAAATGTAAGACTGGGCTAAAAGGTTTTGTATTCTCCTCAGAGGGGTTTTGCGTTCCTGTCACTCTCCTAACCACTCCTGTCTTACAGAACATGTACCTCAACTTTGGTGAAATCGGCACCAACATCAGGAACCTGATGGAGGATTTTCAGAAAAAGAAACCAAAGGGCCAACAGAAACTGGAGTCCATTGCAGACATGAAGGTAAATGGGAGTTGGCTGAGGGATAGCCACTTTAACAAGGAGCAGAGAATGGAGAGCAGGGTTAATGGAGCGTGGGGAATGGGGAACAGGGTTAACAGAGTGTGGGGAATAGGGAGCAGGGTTAACGGGGGGTTGGGAATGGGGGTGCAGTGTTAACAGAAGGTGGGAATGGGGGAGCAGGATTAAGGGAGGGTAGGGAATGGGGAACAGGGTTAACGGAGCATGGGGAATGGGGAGCAGGGTTAACGGAGGGTAGGGAATGGGGAGCAGGGTTAACGGAGGATGGGGAATGGGGACCAGAAAATAGGGCAATGTTAATTGGGAATGGCAGCAGCTTAATGTATGTTATGGAATGGGAGTAGGGTTAACAGGGAATGAGAGCATGGTTAATGGGGAATGGGGCATGGCAGTGGCTTGCTGCCTACATTGCTTGATGGAGTGAACATTGGTAATGTTGTGCTGTGCTGCTGTACTGTTTCATTCCACCAGGTGGATCCCAGAGCACACTGTTAGGAAGCTAAAGTTTTCAAGTGAGTCGAGATATTCTGAATTCTCCCAGTCTGTCAATGATGGCTGGGTACAATTTCAATGAAGCTTTCCCATTCCCAAGCAAATGTGGTAGGGAACAGCTCTGATCTTCTGACTCCTGTAACTGCAGTTCTTTGTTCACTCTTCTTTTTCCCACAGGCCTTTGTGGAGAACTACCCACAGTTTAAGAAGATGTCAGGGACTGTGTCCAAACATGTCACAGTTGTTGGAGAGTTATCGCGATTGGTCAGTGAGCATCACTTAATGGAGGTGTCAGAGGTGGAGCAGGAGTTGGCCTGTCAGAATGACCACTCCAGTGCCTTGCAGGTGAGAGAGGGGAGGGAGAGAGAGAGAAGGGTGGGACTATTGGAGTGACCACTCTAGTACATGGTCCAGAGGGAGGGAAGGAGAACAGAGAGAAATACTGAGAAGTTCTGCTTCAGTGCCCTTCAGGAGTGGGAGGAGAACAGAATGGGTGTGTAAAGCAAGTGGTTGGAGGCAGGAGAAGGAGAGACCATAGCAGCGTGAACAAAGGCATCTTGTTTCATCGCTTGCTCCATCATGTCAGCAGCAGGCAATTCTGAGAGAAGCCAGGAGAGAGGGTAGTCTGATTCCCAATGTCTGTCTATCCTGTGGCTTTTTAGTGGCCTGATATCCTGTTCCATTTAACTTTGTGCTGTGTACAGCAGCAAGAATACTACGCTCAAGTCTCATGGCCGAGACAGTAATGCACTTGTTATACATATGTACATATGGATGATGATGGGATAGTGTAGGGGGAGGGGCTTAGTTTAGATCACAGGTTGGCGTAACTTCGAGGGCCGAAGGGCCTGTTCTGCGCTGTATTGTTCTATGTACTTCATGAAGTGTGTGTGTTGAGGGTTTGGTAGTTCTGTGTCTAAGATCAGGCCTGAGCAGAAGTAGAGGATCAAGAGGGTGGTGATAGTTGGGTATTGAGCAGGGGGACTGATGACGAAAGCTCCTGCTTCCAGTCTTGGTGCTGCACGAGAAGTTTGCAGACGATGGAACTATTTGTTAGCAGGCCTGCCTGTTAATGGACACAAGCAGGGAAGGTTTCAGAACAGGCAGAGTGAATCAGCCCACGTACCCAGTACATGGCCAATCCTGGGTTCAGATGTATTGCTGATGCTGCAGGCCTCGATGAGGAGGAGTCCTTCACACAGTAAGATGTGAAATTGTTGCACTGCTTGAAGGGCAGCAACAGGGAGTGTGTTTATCTGATCCGGGAGAGACCTTGCAAGAGCTCACATTGATACATAGAGGCACACTCTTTCTTTACACTGTCTAATCTGTGCGCTGATTGTCTTGCATTGTTGCAGTTTCCACGGCCTCCCACACATTCCACTGCTCTCAACTGTAAGCGGGCTGTGAGCAGCTAACTCAGAACAGACCACAAGTTCCAACACTTAGCCCCAGCTCCTTGAGAGCTGAAATCAGTCAGTTTGACAGAAACTCTCCTGGTCCAGGCAGGAAGCTGTCACGAGTGCTTGCTTTTCTGATACTCAACAGACCACAGAATTGAAATGGTCTGCCTCAGGCCCACCATTCTCATCGCTGAGTTGAGAGTTTAATTTACTCCAGGGATTTGAGCACTTAACGTAGGCAACAATGTAGTGCAGTACTGAGGACGCACTACAACATCAGGGGCCAGGGGTCAGTGCTCAGGCGCACTACAATCCCAGGAGTAGGGAGTTCTGCAGTGTTGGGGGTTCAGAGCTGAGGGAGTGTTGCACGATCATGTGTTCAGTGCTGAGGGAACACTGCTCTACCTGAGGTCCTGGTTAATAATTTCCCATCAGTTTGTATGTACGACTGATGATCTGGCTATATCTGATTACTATGACTGGGTTCTGCCTGTACTGCTGCCTGTATAATGATTGCTGTACTCCTACATGACAACAATATTTGCACTTCAACACTAAATTATTGCCTACAAAGAAGTTTGGGCCATCTGAGAACTGTATCTGTACACCTTTTTTTTTTCCACCTAGCCTGCCTGCTCCTGATTGCTGGGTCTGGCTGGAGCCTGATTGGTCAGGGTGGCATGGTGACTGAGTGGCAAGAATTGCTGCCTACAGTGCCAGGGACCTGGGTTCAATTCCACATTTGCATGTTCTCATGGGTTTCCTCCGGGTGCTCCGGTTTCATCCCACAGTCCAAAGATGTGCAGGTTAGGGTGGATTGGCCATGCTAAATAACCCATAGTGTCCAGCCTAGGTGGGTGAACCATGGGAAATGCAGGCTTACAGGAATAGGGTAGGGAGCAGTGGGTCTGGGTATGATGCTCTTTGGAGAGTTGATATGACTCAATAGGCTGAATGACCTGCTTCCACACTGTAGGGATTCTATGTTCGCTGGCAAGATGAACAGAATTGTTTTGGGTATGATATTGCCCCTTCTCACCCAGTGGTCAAATATGCTGCCTCATGCTGCCTGCTTCAGGAAAGTTGCTACTTCCTTTCTTTTGAAACTCCTGTTAGCAAGTTTAAGACTTTTGTCCCCCAGCTCTTCCCTGGGGGAGGAGAGGGACTAATCTCTTGTTATCATTGTTCACATCCTTCCCAGACAATTCAAAAGCTGCAGTTTTTGTCACCTGTGGCTGCTGCTCTCTCTGATGCCGTTAATCCATATCTATCTCTAAGCTCTGGTTCCTGGTACAAGATGAGAACCAGAGTCCCTGACAGCTAAATCATTGAGTTAGCCTGGTCTATTTCTTGCAGGTACTTGCTTTGACTGCCTTGCTTACTTCCTTTCTCGTTTCTGTTCTATAATTATCCTCATGATGCAGAATAATGTCAGCTTATTTATGGAGATGTTGTTTCGTAGTGTGCTGGGTTACCCCACATTGTACGTCTTCTGTTGCGCTTTGGCAGCAGGCCAACACTAGTGACCTTCAGCCCATCTCTGCAACATGTTTCCGGCCAGTTTGCATTAAGAATAGGAAACATTGTTGATATCCTGTTATGTGATCTGTTCTCCTTTATTCTGCTCTCCTGACACCAACAATTGCCCCCACTGCCCACCTCCAACCCGTCCTCCCTACCTCCTGGTACACATACGTCACCCCTTCCCCATCCCATTAATGTCCAAACAGCCTTGTTATTTCTGATCAGAGTTCAGCAGTCTCTGCAATTACTTCATTTTGTTTATGAGCAGAGTTGGTGCTGCCTGACGAGAACTAGACACGAATATCGATTACTGTTAAATAGCGTTTTCCTTCCATTCTCTTCAGTGTACAATCTACAAGAGGTACAAGTGCACAGGTTCTTTACTCTGTATCTAACCCATGCTTTACCTGCTGTTGGCATCTTTGATAGGGATGGTGTAGCAGGAGCTTTACTTTGTTTAAAAGAGTAGAAAAAGCGATCTTTACTTCTGATCTGTTGAAAAGTCCTTTCCTTCATTAAATCCTATGACAGTGGAGATGCTGTCATTGTGTTATGTGCCAATTTTGTCACTGAATATGTTAACACACTGATTGCTTTTGGTCTGCTATTTTGTAAAACAGTCTTTATGAGCTGGAGAAAAGCAAAAACACTTAATGGTGAGTTTTTTTTGGCTTTAAAGCTTAGCTGAAGCGGTTCTGTGCTGTATAACTCTGTGTTTGCGTGCAACTTGCAGTGTATGGAGGGAAGCATTGTGAATGTTTTCCATGTGAAACACACCCCCTAATTCTCTGCAGGGATTAGACGGCTGCACGGTTTCTGGGTCAGAGAGTGAGGGTTTGAACCTGACTGTAATCCAGGCTGACAAAGTATGCAAGGCAGTGATGGAATGCTGCGCTGCCAATGATGCCATCTTACCCAGAATCTGTCTGCATCTGGAATTTGTTGTGGTGGATGATGAAGATCTCAGAGCTGCAGCAGAAGGAAAGAAAAGAGTTCTCCTGCAGGGTATCCAATTTAGAATTTCTTTCAAACTCAAAAACTATATTAAAAACAAAAATGGTGGACGCTGGAGATCCGAAATATAAGCAGAAATTGCTAGGGCAGCACAGTGCCTCAGTCATTAACACTGCTGCCTTACAGCACCAGGGACCCAGGTTGGATTCAACCCTCGGGCGACTGTCTGTGTGGAGTTTGCACATCCTCCCTGTGTCTGCATGGGTTTCCTCTGGGTGTTCCGGTTTCCTCCCACAGTCCAAAGATGTGCAAGTTAGTTGGATTGGTCATGCTAAATTGCACCGTAGTGTCCAGGGAAATGCAGGTTCGGTGGGTTAGCCATAGGAAACATGGTTTATGGGGACAGAGTGAGGGGAGGTCGTGGTGCAGGAGTGTGCTGTGTCAGGGTGGATAGCTGTTTGGAGGATCGAAGCAGAGTTGTTGGGTCGAACAACCTCTTTCTGCACTGCAGGGATCCTATATTTCTATGTTTCCATTCTATGTGATGCCTCAAGTCTAAAATGAATCTTCAGAACTGCTACTTTAAATGGAATAAGGCTTTGGCTGTACTGCGTTTATATTTGCACGTGGATTAACGTGTTCTGTGGTGAATTCTGGGATACTGTTAAGCTGGGCAAATAACATTCACTTTCAGGGAACTACTCTCTGAGCATCATCAGCATTATTATCTACTTATAAATGAACAATTAAGAATGACAGACAGCTAAAGGCCAGTTAATCTTGTCAATATACATTCATAATAACAGCAGCAGACACCACCTACTCTCTGCCCTCCCTGCTTGCAGACATGTCATTGTTAATAACAGGAAATCAAGATAAACCGTAAACACTTAGGGAGAGGAAGTTCTTGCTACTTTCTCTCTAACTCCTGCAGATGATCCAAATCTATCCAGACATTTACCATGTCTACATTAAGGAAATAAAAGTCTATGTTAAATGTCAATCCACTTAACTCTTAATGATATGGTCTTTTAACAGCTTCCTCAGTACTCACCATAAAAATAAGCCTGACTCACTGTGGTAGGAATCAAAATGTTTGTGTGGTCAATGTGTGTGAACATGTTGGTGTTTTGCACACTGCTTTGTATTTGCAGCAGAGAAACATTCTGACCACTGGTCTCCATCTGCATTGTGAGCCGACCCCGTACTGCCGTTTTTCATTTCAACCTGTCAGCAAATCCTGCTGCCTGTGCTAGGACGTGTGATTCTCTCTTACTGAGTAGGCGCTCCACCCACTACTCCAACCTGATAAATAGCAGGGACATAGAAAATAGGAATAGGCTGTTTGGCTCCTTGAGACTGCTCTACCATTCTGTAGATCATGTCTAATCTTCTACCTCATCAGAATTTTCCTCCACATGATCCTATATTTCAAAATATCTCTATATCTAAGAAATCTATGAATCTGTATCTTGAAACTACTCAATGACTGATTTTCCACAACCAACTTCAGTAGAGCATTCCAAAGATTCCCCACCCTCTAGGTCAAGGAATTCTGTCTTAAATTCTCAGTCTTAAATGACTGTCCTAAAAGGCTATTAATGATTTAGATCAGGGAAGTATATCTGTGTTTGCAGACAACACAACGGTGGGCAGGAGGGTGAGCTGTGAGGAGGATGGAGATATGCTTCAGTTTGATTTGCAAATGTTGAGTGAGGGGATGAATGCATGGTAGGTGAAATATGTGGATAAATGTGAAGTTATCCACTTTGATAGTAAAAACAGGAAGGCGGATTATTACCCGAATGGCAGGAGATTAGGAAAGGGGGAGGCGTAATGCATTTTGGGTGTCCTTGTGTACCACTCGCTAGAACTAAGCATGTAGGTACAGCAGGGGGTGAAGAAAGCAAACAATATGTTGGCCTTCAAAGAGGATTCTGGTACAGGAGCAGGGATGTCTTGCTGCATTTATGTAGGGCCTTGGTGAGACCACACTTGGTATTGTTTGTATTTTGGTCTCCTTATCTGAGGAAAGATGTTCTGGCTATGGAGGGAGTGCAATGAAGGTTTACCAGGACAAGACTGATGGTTAAGTTAGAATTATATTCACTGCAGTTTCAAAGAATGAGGGGGGTTTCTGTTAGAAACCAATAACTTTATAACAGGACTAGACAGGGTGGGTGCAGCAGATTGTTCGTGATGACCAGTGAGTGCAGAGCTGGGGATCACAATTAATAGCCAGGATATGTAGTGATTGTGATGGGATCAGCTAGGTAGACATCATGGAATCTGAACTCAAATAAAAACCAAAAGAACTATGGATGCTGTAAATCAGGAACAAAAACAAAGTTGCTGGAAAAGCCTAGCAGGTCTGGCAGTATCTGTGAAGGAGAAAACAGAACTTGAATCTGAATTCCCTGACTGGGGCAGTTAACCTGGTCCAATCAGGGAGCCCTGGCTGACAGATAAGATCAGGATTGTCAGACATCCTGTTCACTCTGAGAGCTGGCTCCGAGGGAGCGGGATCACTGTCAAGGACTCTTTAAATGTAAATAAAGGATGATTTGTTGTTGGGATACTGGCACCTGTGGAGTCCTTTCAGGACAGATCTTCTAAGATTAGAAGAGGAGAAGTGTCCTCCCTCAGCCTGGTAAGCCTGTACAATTCTGTACCACAGAAAGTGGTTGAGACCAAAACATTTAATGTTTTCAAGAAGGAATGTGATATAATTCTTAGGGCTTAAAGGATCAAAGGGTGTGCGGAGAAAGTGGGAAAAGGGTACCGAGTTGGATGATCAGCCATGATTGTATTGAATGGCAGAGCAGCCTGGAAGAGTTGAATAGTCTATTTTGTTCCAATTTCCTATATTTCTCTGACCTATACCTCCATTCTGAGACTTTGTTCCCTGGTTAGAGTCAAGCACCTCCCCAGTCAGGGGTAACATCTTTCCAGCATCTACCCTGTTAAGTCCTGGAAAAATTCTGTAAGCTTCATTGATATCCACCACTTTTAGATTCTTGAGGGTTTTTAAAATTCACTCATCGAACATGGGCGTTGCTGGCTTATACCTGTCCCCAGCAACCCTTGAACCGAGTGGCTCGCTTGGCCATTTCAGAGGCAATAAATGCTGGTCTAGCCGGCCACGCCGTCATTCCCGTGAATGAATTTAAAAAGCCACATCACTGTGGATCTGGAGTCACATGTCGCCAGGCCAGGTGAGAAATGGCAGTTTTTTTCTCCTTCCCCGAAGGGCATAAGAGAGCCAAATGGGCTTTCCCCAACAAATCCCCAACACTAGACTCATGATTCCAGATTTTTATTGAATTCAAATTCCACCTGCGGTGGCAGGATTTGAACCTTTAGTCCCCAGAACATTTTCTGAGTTTCTGGATTAATACTCTGGTGATAATATCACTAGGCCATTGCCTCCCCCAGGTTTTATGCTCCTGGTCAGCCTGCAAAACCCATTGGAATATGTATGTGAATGGGCATCAGGCCCCCAGTCCTGTTTCATCTCAGGATAAAGGGTCTGACAAGTTTTTTTTCTCTTTGTTCTTTCATGAGATGGGGTTGTTTCTAGAAAGGCCAGCATTTCTGCAAATCCCTACCTACTGATCTTACAAGCCACTAAATTCAAGGTAATTTCAGTAGGTAGTTGAGAGTCAATCGGGGTCAAAGACTTACAGCACAGAAAGAAGGCCCTTTGAATCTGTGCCAGTCAAAAGCAACCATTTAACTATTATAATCCCATTTTTCAGCCACTTGTCCATACACTTACTTAAGCCCAGTCTTTCCTTGATCTTAACTCACGGAGCAATCTCACCAGCCCACGGAAAAATTTGATGACTTTTTGGCTGCATTTACTCTGTGGTGAGATACCCTTCAGATTATGAGACCACCCAGGCTCTGTACAACTGCAACAAGCTGGTTTTTACTCCTGTGCTCAAAGCCACTTACATTTTAAGACCAATGTACTGCTTCCTCTCCTGTTGACTTGCTGCAGCTGCACATTAGCTTTCAGTGATTCAGTAACACAGTCACCCAGGTTCCTTTGGACATCAACAGTTCTAAACTCACTGTTTTAGAAATAGTCCACACCTCTATGCTTCTTACTAAAGTGGGTAACCTCAATTTATCAAAATCATATTCCATCTTTAAAAGAAATACTCTGGTTGCTGGAAATAAGAAACATAAACAGAAATTGCTGGAAAAACCCGGCAGGTCTGGCAGCATCTGTGGAGAAGAGGCACAGTTAATTTTTCATGTCCCGTGAACTTTCTTCATAACTGAAGTTCTCGCCGCCAAAGCATTGATATTGATAGTGTATAGCTTGGCCCCAAGTGGTGATCCTTACAATATTCCACTTGATGCAGCTTGCCAGCCTGGAAGTGATCTGTTTATTCCGACACAGCAACTCATATTCCGCTTGGAAACCCTGCAGCCCAATGGTATCAATGTGGATTTCACCAGCTTCAAAATCTCCCCTCCCCCCACTGCATCACGAAACCAGCCCAGCTTGTCCCCGCCTCCCTAACCTGTTCTTCCTCTTACCTATCCCCTCCTCCCACCTCAAGCCACACCTCCATTTCCCACCTACCAACCTCCTCCCGCCCCCTTGACCTGTCCGTCCTCCCCGGACTGACTTATCCCCTCCCTATCTCCACCTATCTTCTCCTCTATCCGTCTTCGGTCCACCTCCCCCTCTCTCCCTATTTATTTCAGAATCCTCTCCCCATCCCCCTTTTCTGATGAAGGGTCTAGGTCCAAAACGTCAGCTTTTGTTCTCCTAAGATAGTGCTTGTGTTCATCCAGCTCCACACCTTGTTATCTCGGATTCTCCAGCATCTGCAGTTCCCATTATCTCTGTTTATTCCGACTTTCAGTTTTCATCTATTTCTCAATCCGTGGTAGTGTGTGCCCAGGTGGCATGGTGGCTCAGTGGTGAGCCCTGCTACCTCAGTGCCAGGGACCCAGGTTCGATTCCACCCTTGGGTACCTGTCTGTGTGGACTTTGCACACTTGCCCCATGGGAATTTGCATGGGATTCCTCCACCTGCACTGGTTTCCTCCACAGTCCAAAAATGTGCAGGTTGGGTGGATTAGCCATGGGAAATGCAGGGTTACAGGGGTGTGTGTCTGGGTGGGATGCTGTTTGGAGGGCCTGTGTGGACTAGATGGGTTAAATGGCCTGCTCTCTCACTGTAGAGATTCTATGCTCCCTGTGCCCCATATATGCTGTAATTTTGTTTGTCCACCAAGTGTTTCATCGGTTGCTATCTTTGACATGTAAGTATTGCCTGACTAAACATACTGATGGCACTGCCTTGATCATGCTGTGATTTTTTTTTCCTCCAAGGTTCACCAGGTCCTAACACCAGACAACCTGCTGACCAGTCTCTCCCTCAAAACTGTTCTACATGCTTCAGTCACACACTGACTTTGTGCCCTGTTCCTTCATTTCTATGGCGCTACTTACAGTCCACTTGACACAGTGTAGCAGGGCAAGTTATTCTTGGTGATTTCATTTCATTGGTATTTGAGCTGTTTGAGAGATGAGAGGAGGTTTTACAGGCGTGTTATGATTGATTCTTTCTCTTGTGATTCTTTGAACTGACTTTAGGTTGTTTGGAAATTGCAACCGTGAGATCACATAGAGTTTCCCTATCGTCTTGGTCTGTAAGGTTTTATGAGAAATAAGGCCAATTGACGCTTTGCTGTTGAAGATGAAAGCTCAGTCCCAGAAAGATTGTGTCACAATCTTCAGACACTGGACTGTTTCTCTGCTCTCGAATTTTTGCCATTCTGCTGAAAACCCCCCTGACCACAACTTTTAAATAGTCTTCTGCATTTTAATTCCTTAATTACGGTGGTGACAAGGCCTTTTGTATTTTTGCAGAAGGATGCTGAGATTTGAGAGTGCATGGCAGTGAGAAAGACAGACTGTGCTCTGTTTAACTGTGACCCATGGAATTGCAGAGCTCCCAGTCTATGACCTATGACGAACTAAATGTGTGCACAGACTGCCGCCAATGGACTCACAGCTGGCCCCTCACTCCTGCTGCTTGATATTTTTCTCCTTTCTGATATTCTGTCTCTTCAAAGGCCACATGCAATTTCCTTGCTTCCTACTTCCAGATTTGGAGGGTAAACTTTCACTCGTATTCTTCTCACTACTCACTGCATAACTTCACATTTGCAGTTCCAGGAAACCAGCAATCATGTCAACCCCCCCGCTCCACACATTAAGATCTCTTATTTCACATGAACAGCTCACCACCTGAGCCTTCCTCTTGCTGATGGGGGTGTTTCTCTTAAAGTTAGGAGAAATTGGTGGATTGGCTGACTGAGCATTAAGCACTGAATGAAATGGAGATTCTGTCACATGGAGAGGTTCAGGGGCTTGGGCTGCTTGACGGAGGAGAGTCTTCATGTTAGAACATAGAATGGTACATCACAGGAATAGGCCCTTCGGCCCATGATTTTGTGCCGAACAGGATGCCAAATTAAACCAATCCCTTCTGCCTGCCTTTGGTCCATATCCCTCCATTCCTTGCATATTCATGTACTTATCTAAAAGTCCCTTAAACACTCCTATTGTATCTGCCTCCACTACCACCCCTAGCAGCACATTGTAGACTCCACCACTCTGAGTAAAAAAAAAACCCTGCTCCTCGCATCTCCTTTGAACATTCCCCACTCACCATAAATGCATGCCCTCTGGTATTAGACATTGTGCCTACCAGTGAGTGGTCAATGATAGCCACAGCCATGGTGTATTGCAGGTTAGAGAGGAGGGAAAACATTTTCTCACACAGCAGGAGTTATGGTCTGGAATGCACTGCTTGGAAATGTGGTGGAGGTAACGTTTGATTGAAGTGTTCCAGAGGGCACTGGATAATTATTTAAATAGAAATGGTGTGAAGCGTTATGAGGATGGCACAAAGACAAAATGCTCAGAAGGTCATTGCAGCCTTGATGGCCCAGAAGGCCTTGTTCTACATTGTAACACCTCTGTCATTCCGTAAATTGAGTTTGGATATAGCTCTGGTGTTGGTGTTTGGAGGAGGTGCTATGATTGCTGCTGAAATAACTTTCCCTGTCTATGTCCTGCAGAATGTGAGGAAATTGCTGCAGGATCCCAAAGTGACAGACCTGGATGCAGTGAGGTTGGTGATGCTGTATGCTCTGCAGTATGAACGCCACAGCAACAGTAACCTAGCCTCACTGATGGAGGCTCTGACCCGTAAGGGAGTATCAGACAAGTACAAGCGGGTGAGTATGGCCTCTTGCACCATATAAATGAGAATCCTCCATTAACCTTGATATTAATGATCAATCTGATCAGTTATCCATGTACAACCATCTCCACTTTCACACAGGACTAGAATCTACTGATCGCCTCTTCTGCACAGCCACAAAAATTTGAACAAGACCAGGCCATTCCCACTAGTGTAGTACACCATAATAAGTTAGTTGATTTTAGCCATTCTACTATGGACTTTGGCACCCCCAGGTTATAGAGAAAGGCAGGCAGCTGGGTTCCCGCTCCTGCTCACTGTCAGCTCATATCTGAGTTAGAGAGAGGGGAAATTATTGAGTCATACATTGTGAAAACAGACCCTTCGGCCCAACTTGTCAATGATGACTAAGTTTCCTAAACTGAACTAGTTCCATTTGCCTGTGTTTGGCCCATATCCCTCTTAAACCTTTCCTATCCAAGTACCTGTCCAAATG
Organism: Stegostoma tigrinum; assembly: GCF_030684315.1. Lineage (NCBI taxonomy): Eukaryota > Metazoa > Chordata > Chondrichthyes > Orectolobiformes > Stegostomatidae > Stegostoma > Stegostoma tigrinum. Next base: position 955,763 of record NC_081400.1, on the reverse strand, counting down.
TCTTTTGAACGATGTAATTGTATCTGTCTCTATGACTTCCTCTGGCAGCTCATTCCACACGCGCACCATCCTGTGTGAAAAAGTTGTCCCTCAGGTCACTTTTAAATCCTTCCCCCCTCACTTTAAACCTATGCCATCTAGTTTTGGATTCCCCTGTCCTGGGTAAAAGACCTTAGCTATTCACCTTATCAATGCCCCTCATAATTTTCTAAACCTCTATAAGTTCACCCCTCAGCCTCCTATGTTCCAGGGAAGGAAGTCCCAGCCCATCCAGTCTCTCCTTATAACTTAAACCCTCCAGTCTCAGTAACATCCTTGTAAATCTTTTTTGCATCCTTTCCAGTTTAATAACATCCTTCCTATAGAAGGGTGACCTGAATTGTATGCAGTACTCGTACCAATATTCCGTACAGCTGTAACGTGATGTCCCAGCTCCTGTATTCAGTGAGTTGACTGATGAAGGCAAATGTGGCAAATGCCTCTTTCACCACCCTGCCTACCTGTGACGCCACTTTCAGGGAACTCTGTACGTGCACCCCCAGGAATCTCTGACAACACTTCCTAGGGTCCCATTATCAACTGTACAAGCCCTGCCCTGGTTTCCCTTATGAAAATGCTTCATTTTGTATTTAAATTAAACGACATCTGCCCACTGGCTCGGTTGAACAAGATCCTGTTGTACTCATACATGACCTCCTTCACTACCCACTACACCACTAGTTTTGGTGTTATCCACAAATTTAGCAACCATGCTTCCTATTTTCTCATCCAGATTGTTTCTATAAATGATAAACAACGTGGACCTAGCACTGATCCTTGTGGCACACCACTGGTCACAGGCCTCCAATCTGAACAATAACCCTCTACCACCACCCTCTGTCTCCCAGCCTCAAGCCAATTTTGTATCCGATTGACTAGATCTCCCTGCATCCCATGTGATCTAACCTTGCTAACCAGATTATCATGCGGAACGTTGCCAAAGGCTTTGCTAATGACCATGCAGACAATGTCTCTGCCTTCATCTGTCTTTGTCACCTCTTCAAAAATCTCAATCAAGTTTGTGAGACATGATTTCCCACACACAAAGTCATGCTGACTATCCCTAATCAATCCTTGCCTTTCCAAATGCATGTTGATCCTGTCTTTCAGAATCCCCTCCAACAACTTACCCACTATTGACCTTATTTTGCTCCGACCTTTGAGTATAGGAGCTGGGAAGTCATGTTGAGATTGTATAACGATGATGAGGCCTCTTCTGGAGTACTGTGTCCAGTTCTGGCCATCCTGTTATAGGAAGGTTATTATTAAGCTGGAGAGGACTCCAAAGAGATTTACAAGGATGTTGCTGGGTATGGCAGGTTTGAGTTATAAAGGGAGGCTGGAAAAGCTGGGACTTTCTTCATTGGAGCACAGGAGGTTGAGAGGTGACCTTGTAGAGGTTTATAAAATAATGAAGGATATAGATAACATGAACGGCAGGTGTCTTTCCCCAGGGTGGGAGATTTCAAGACGAGGGAGCACTTTTTTTTTAAGGTGAGAAGAGAAAGATTTTAAAAAGTCATGAGAGGCAATACTTTTTACACACGGAGCGATTAATGTGTGGAATGAACTTCCAGAGGAAGTGGTGGATGTGGTTACAGTTACAATGTTTAAAAGATATTTAGAAAAGTACATGAATAGGAAAGGATTGGAAGGATATGGGCCAGGAGCAGGCAGGTGGGAAAGTTTAGTTTGGGATTATGTTTGGCGTGGACTAATTGGACCAAAGTGCCTGTTTCTGTGCTGTATGACTCTGACTCTAAGAGGTCTGACACCTTCCAGGACAGAGCAACCCATTTGTTTGGCACCACGTCCACGAGCAAACAGTCCTTCCGTCACCAGCGCTCAGTAGCTACAGTGTGCACTACCCACAAGGTGCACTGCAAAAGTTTGCAAGGCTCCATATCGGGTACTTTCCAAACCTACAAGGTCTACAATCTAGAAGCACAAGGGCAGCACATATACATAACATCATTACTTTCAGGTTCCTTTCCAAGCCACTTACCATTCCTGACTTGGAAGTATATTGCTATTCCTTCAGTGTTGCTGGGTCAGAATCCTGGAACCCTCTCCCTAACAGCATTGTGGGTGGTCTATCTACAGCAGAAGGAGTTAGAGGTTCAAGAAGCAGCTCACCACCACTTTCTCAAGGGCAGTTAGGGATGGGCAATAAATGGTGGCAAGCTAGCAACATTCACAATCCATTAACTTTAAAAAGAGGGGTAATCAGCCGGGATTCCTGCTCCTGATTACTGTATATAAAGCTGATACACAAAGTTGGGGCTCACTATCAAGGGTGGATAATTGGGGTGGGGTTTGGTGATGAGACAAACAGCCAAAGTTAAACACTAAGTTACAGCACAGGTGGGGTTAGGTTTGTCACGGTATAACACCAGGGTGCTGTTTTAGTGTGAAACAAGTAACATCAAAGGATTGTGGATGCTGAAAATTAGAAAGATAAACAAATTTCTGGGAAAACTCAGCAGGTCTGGGCAACATCTGTGGAGAGAAAGCAGAGTCAATAGTTTGGATCCAATAAAACTTCTTCAGAACTGAAAGCTGAATTTTCCAAGCAATTTCTGTTTTTGTTACTCAATAGCTGTGGACAGGTCCCTCACAATGTAACTCTGGATGGGAGTCTGTCACTTCATAACGCTGGGGTACAGTACTGGCAGGGAAAGGCCTGTCAGTGTCTCACACTGGGCTACAGCACTGCTGAGGACAGGCCTGTCAGTGTCTCACACTGGGCTACAGCACTGCTGAGGACAGGCCTGTCAGTGTCTCACACTGGGCTACAGCACTGCTGAGGACAGGCCTGTCAGTGTCTCACACTGGGCTACAGCACTGCTGAGGACAGGCCTGTCAGTGTCTCACACTGGGCTACAGCACTGCTGAGGACAGGCCTGTCAGTGTCTCACACTGGGCTACAGCACTGCTGAGGACAGGCCTGTCAGTGGGCAGCACAGTGGCTCAGTGGTTTGCACTGCAGCCTCACAGCGTCAGGGACCCGGGTTCGATTCCCGCCTCAGGCGACTGTCTGTGTGGAGTCTGCACGTTCTCCCCGCGTCTGCGTGGGTTTCCTCCCACAGTCCAAAGATGTGCAGGCTAGGTGGATCAGCGATGCTAAATTGTCCGTAGTGTTCAGGGGTGTGTGGGTTATAGGGGAATGGGTCTGGGTGGGATGCTTCAAGGGGCGGTGTGGACTTGTTGGGCCGAAGGGCCTGTTTCCACACTGTAGGGAATCTAATCATAACACTGGGGTACAGTACCAGTGCGGACAGATCTATGGAATGATCCTGGTGGGAACACGTCTGTCACTGTAAAACACCAGGGATTGTAAGTTCATCTCCCCCTCTTCTGTTAATTCTTTTCTAGTTGGTGTCGGTTCTTGTGGAATATGGTGGAAAACGATTCCGGGGAAGTGACCTTGTGACTCCGAAGGATGCTGTTGCCATCACAAAACAATTCTTTAAAGGACTGAAGGTAGACGTTAAATATGTCAGCTGAATTCACAGCAGCTGCTTTCACCTAAACCTCCCTGCTGTGCCTTGCAGTACTGACACAGGATTCCCAGTGATCTTCCCAATCATTGGAATGACAGGAATCCCACGGTGTGTCAGGGTCCTCACCCTCGGTACAGGGATGTTCGGTGTGACAGGGTCCTCACCCTCGGTACAGCGACCCTTGGTGTGACAGGGTCCTCACCCTCGGTACAGCGACCCTTGGTGTGACAGGGTCCACACCCTCGGTACAGCGACCCTTGGTGTGACAGGGTCCTTACCCTCGGTACAGCGACCCTTGGTGTGACAGGGTCCACACCCTCGGTATAGCGACCCTTGGTGTGACAGGGTCCTCGCCCTCAGTACAGGGACATTTGGTGTGACAGGGTCCACACCCTCGGTACAGGGACATTTGGTGTGACAGGGTCCACACCCTCGGTACAGGGACGTTTGGTGTGACAGGGTCCACACCCTCGGTACAGGGACGTTTGGTGTGACAGGGTCCTCGCCCTCAGTACAGGGACATTTGGCGTGACAGGGTCCTCGCCCTCAGTGTGACTGAGCCTGAGGAGGGTAGAACAAGGTGGAATTGGGCTGAGGGGAGCACACTAACACAAAGCCTTTTTGCTTTTAGGGTATTGAAAATGTATACACACAACACCAGCCACTGCTTCAGGACACCTTGGACCAGCTTATTAAAGGAAAGTTGAAGGACAGTCAATACCCCTATCTTGGACCAAGTATACTGCGAGACCGGTAAGGGAGGGTCCTGTCTCAAATTGACACACTGGCAGCTGGCACTCACTTCTTTGATGTATCTCCACAATGACAGGCCTCCACTGTGACCTCTTGAGAGTCAGCACCTTCAGGAGAGGAGGGCGACCCCGTATCCCAGTAAGAGTCAGCACCTTCGCGAGAGGAGGGAGACCCTGTACCCCAGTGAGGGTAGGCGCCTTCAAGAATGGAGGAGGACCCCATACCCCAGTGAGAGTCAGCACCTTCAGGCGAGGAGGAGGACCCTGTACCCCAGTGAGAGTCAGCACCTTTGGCAGAGGAGAGGGACCCCGTATCTCAGTGAGAGTCAGCACCTTCAGGAGAGGAGGGGGAGCCTGTACCCCAGTTTGAGTCAGCATCTTCGGGAGGGGGACCCCATACTCCAGTGAGGGTCAGCACCTTCAGGAGAGGAGGGGGACCCCGTACCCCAGTGAGGGTCAGCACCTTCAGGAGAGGAGGGCGACCCCGCACCCCAGTGGGAGTCAGTACCTTCAAGTGAGGAGGGGGAACCCGTACCCCAGTGAGAGTCAGCACCTTCGGGAGAGGGACCCCATACCCCAGTGAGAGTCAGCACCTTTCAGGAGGGGAGACCCCGTACCCCAGTGAGAGTCAGCACCTTTCAGGAGGGGAGACCCCGCACCCCAGTGAGAGTCAGCACCTTTCAGGAGGGGAAACCCCGTATCCCAGTGAGGGTCGGCACCTTCGGGAGAGGGACCCCGTACCCCAGCGGAAATCAGCACCTTCAGGAGAGGGGAGGGACCCCATACCCCAGTGAGAGTCAGCACCTTCAGGAGAGAAGACGGACTCCATACTCCAATGAGTATCAGCCCCTTCAGGAGAGGGTCCCCGTACCCCAGTGAGAGTCAGCACCTTCAGGAGAGGCGAGGGAACCCGTACCCCAGTGAGAGTCAGCACCTTCAGGAGGGGAGGAGGGAAGACGGACTCCATACTCCAGTGAGTATCAGCACCTTCAGGAGAGGGTCCCCGTACCCCAGTGAGGGTCAGCACCTTCAGGAGAGGAGGGCGACCCCGTACCCCAGTGAGGGTCAGCATTTTCGGGAGGGGGACCCCATACTCCAGTGAGGGTCAGCATCTTCAGGAGAGAAGAGGGACCCCGTACCCCAGTGAGGGTCAGCACCTTCAGGAGAGGAGGGCGACCCCGTACCCCAGTGAGAGTCAGCACCTTCAGAAGGGGACGGGGACCCCCTACCCCAGTGAGGGTCAGCACCTTCAGGAGAGAAGAGGGACCCCATACCCCAGTGGGAGTCAGTACCTTCAGGTGAGGAGGGGGAACCCGTACCCCAGTGAGAGTCAGCACCTTTCAGGAGGGGTGACCCCGTACCCCAGTCAGAGTCAGCACCTTTCAGGAGGGGAGACCCCGTACCCCAGTGAGGGTCGGCACCTTCAGGACAGGAGAGGGATGCCGTACCCCAGTGAGAGTCAGCACCTTCAGGAGAGAAGACGGACTCCATACTCCAGTGAGTATCAGCACCTTCAGGAGAGGGTCCCCGTACCCCAGTGAGAGTCAGCACCTTCAGGAGGGGAGGGGGACCCTGTACCCCAGTTTGAGTCAGCATCTTCAGGAGAGGAGGGGGACCCTGTACCCCAGTGAGAGTCAGCGCCCTCAGGAAAAGAGGGATACTCCGTACCCCAGTAAGAGTGAGGAAATAATGGAATTTTCATAAGGATAAGGAAAAGGATAAGAAAATAATGAAAAAGAAGCCAGAAAACCAAAATTGGTGGAGAAACTCAATGGGTCTGGCAGCATCTTTGGAGAGAGACCAGAGTCAACCCTTCTTCAGAACAGGTCACTTTGCTTCCTCTTCACGGATTCTGCCAGACCTGCTGACCTTCTCCAGGAATTTCTGCTTTTGTTTCAGATTTGCAGCATCCACAGTCCTTTGTTTTATGTTAATAGATAAGAAATAACGTTCCTTTGTGTTTATTAAATTATTTAAAAATGCTGACAATGGTAAAACCTTTTACAAGTCATTCTTATAGGACTGTTGGAATATCCTTCAGTTAACTAAAAAGCAAGTACAACAAGAGAGTGTTGCAGATGTTTACAGGATCCGCAGGGAATGGTTAAAAATGATGCACAATGATTTTAATAGTTTTTGCTGTCACTGGAAATCCTGCTGATTGGTTTATCCCTTTGTATCTTGTATGGTATTTTTGACGCCCTCTGTCTTTCTGGATAAAGTCTCTTTTCTGTGTTTCTCCCATGCTGACCGCTGCTTCCTGTGAGGGTCTTGTACTGACCGCTGCTTCTGGTGACGATCCGACACTGACCTCTGCTTCCCCTGACTCGGGATCATTATTAATACCTATGACACTCGATCACTGACTGCCGCTTCCTATAACACCCATTTGCTGGTTCCTGTGACTGTGGTGTCCTGTACCAACAGGCTTACAATGCAGTGCGATGACAATTGCCTTGAATACGAAGCTCAGTGGAATAGCTATGTGCACCTGTCAGCTACAAACAGTAAGGACACAGTCTCCTTAAACTGTTGACCTCTGACCTTCCTGTTGTTGAGCCAGTCAGTTACAGTGAGATGCATGCCTTTGCAGCTATTCCACATTCTCTGTAACCCAATCCCTTCACCTGTCAGCTGAGCCTACTCCGGGACCGAACTCTGGTTCAATGCAGCATCATCTGTCAGAGTCAAACAAGAAAGTGGTATTGAGAAACTGTGCCATCACTTATGTGTGCAAAAATCAGCTCAGAGTGACTGAGTATTTCTGTTGTTGGTCCAAGGGTTCCTACTTTGGTGTGTGAAACTGGAATGAGTTTCTTCTCCATGTGGTCTAAGCCATGCCCCTCATTGCTGATTTCTTTCTTTAATTTCCCTTCTATCTGTCTCTCTATTACACATGCTCAACTTCAAAGTTTTGGTTTGTGAAATTGGTGATATCCTGAGACTTGTCTGTTCCTGTGCACCGGTAACCCTAGAATCTGCTCTCTGCTTTTAGTCACCAGTCTATGTTTAAATATTCATCACTCGATCCTGTCTGACTGGTGCATATTAGAGCATGGCCTGAGCCCTCTTGCGTTTAACAGTGTTTGTGCTGCTGGTGATTGCAGACCTCGAAGACCATCCAGACCCCAGCGTCCAAAGCTTTTTTCTAGTGCAGCACATATGGCCTCACGTTCCCCTGGCTAGGACCAGGCTGCCCTGATCTCTCTCCAGGGACTCCCTTGAGGAGGTCTGAATAAGCCTAAGAACAAATTAGGCAGCCTTGTTGTTGGTAATTGGGTGGTCTACCAGCATTCCATGCTCATGTATGAGAAATGTAAACTTGAGTAAAAAGCCAAATCCCAAGGGAGTGAAGGAAGAAGACAGAATACACTGAGAGGACAGGGAGCTTTCTGAGTAGAAACTGTCTGGGAGGAGGTAGACAGCCAAACTGTCTATCTCTGAAGAAGTTAATACCAGTTGCAAATGAGTTAACAATGGTCTTATGCCCATGAAGAGTTTAATGCCAGCTGTGGGCCTTTTGAAGGGGTTCCCTTGGGCCTCATAAAGGGGTTAACATAAGCTGCATACCCCATGAAGGAGCTAAAACAAAGCCCTTGTTATTTGTTGTGTACATCAATGATCTGGACATGAATGTAGGAGCTATGATCAGTAAATGTGCAGATGACACAAAAATTAGTGGAGTGCTAAATAGCGAGGATGAAAGGGTTAGACTACAGGATGATATAGGAGGGCTGAACAGTGTTAAATGGAATTTATTCCTGAAAAGCATGAGGTGATGTATTTTGGGAGGACTAACATGGCGAGGGAATATACGTTGAGTGGCAGGACCATAGGAAGCACAAAGTATCAGAGGGACCTCGGTGTGCATGACCCCGTAGACCCTTGAAGACAATGGGGCAGGTAGATCAGATGGTTCCGAAGGCACACAGGAAGATGAGCGAGGAGGTTGCATGGAACAAGCTCTCTACAGTATTATTTGGGCCACAGTTGCAGTATTGTGTGCGGTTCGGTTACCACACTATAGTGATTGCACTGGAGAGGGTGCAGGGAAGATTCACCAGGATGCTGCCTGGGGTGGATTTAGCTGTGAAGGGAGACTAGATAGGCTGGGATTGTTTCCCTCAGGGTTGAGAAGAATGAAAGAGAGAGTCTGATTGAGAATACATACTTCTGAAGGACATGCACAGTGTAGAGAGGGGGAAACATCTCAGCTTAGCACAGTTAGGGTGGCATGGTGGCTCAGTGGTTCACACTGCTGCCTCACAGCGCCAGGGACCTGGGTTTGATTCCAGCCTCAGGTGACTGTCTGTGTTGAGTTTGCACATTCTCCCTGTGTCTGCGCGGGTTTCCTCCAGCTGCTCTGGTTTCCTCCCAAGACATGCAGGCTAGGTGGATTGGCCATGCTAAATTGCCCGTAGTGTTCAGGGATGTGTAGATTAGGTGGGTTAAAGCGTGATGGGTCTGGGTGGGATGCCTTGAAGGTCGGTGTGGACTTGTTGGGGCGAAGGGCCATTTCCACACCGTAGGGATTCTATGATCTATGGTAAGTAGTCAGTAATCAGAGGGCACAGTGTTAAAGTAAGGAGCGGCAAGTTTAGAGGGGATTTTAGGAAAATAGTACCGTAGCATCAATGGTCATGGGTCAACTACTGGAAAATGAAATTAGAATAGATGGATGTTTAATGGCTAGTGTAGTCACAATGGGCCAAAAGCCTGTTTCTGTGCTTTAAATACTATGTGATTTGTAGCCAGTGAGGAGTTACTATCTCAGGCAAGGTTGGCAGTAGTGGGTGTGGTTGACCTCAATGTTATGCCATTTCAGCACGATTGATCAGATCAGGACACTGTGTCAAAGGAGGCCTGGGGTACCTTACTTCTCTGGCAGCCGTTGTAACCAGTGTTTCCAACTTAACCAATCAGCTGTGTGGAAGGACTTAAGAGCAAGAATACAGCAGAGAATGAGGGAAGACTGATGAATTAAATGAATTATTTCAATGCATGAGGCTTGACAGGTAAGGCAGAGATACTTAGGACATGGATGGGAACATGGGACTGGGATATTACAGCTATTACAAAAATATAACTAAGGGAGGGACAGGACTCACTGCTCATTGTTCCATGGAATAGATGCTATAGGAAGGATAGAGGTGGAGGCAAAAAAGGAGGGGCATTGACATTTTGATTTGGGAGAACATCACGGCAGTACTTATATATCTGTATCATTGGCAGAGGATATTCCTGAGGGATCACCAAGTGAAGCTATAAAGGTGAGTTGAGAATTAAGAAGGGGGTTATCACTTTGATGGGATTGTACCATAGGCCCCTCAATGTTAGTGGGAAATTGAGGAGCAAATATTTAGGGAGATCACAGATAGCTGTAAGAATAAGAGGGTTGTAATAGTAGGAGGTTTTAACTTTTCAAACATACACTAGGACTGCCATGTGTTAAGGGCTTGGATGATGTTGAATTTGTTACGTGTGTTCAAGAAGACTTTCTCAATTGGTATGTAGATGGCCGTACTAGAGAAGGGGCAAAACTTGACCTCTTCTTGGGAAATAAGGCAGGGCAAGTGACTGAGGTGTTAGTGGAGAGCACTTTGAGATCAGTGACTGTAATACTATTAGTTTCAAAGTAGTTAAGGAAAAGGATAGGCCTGGTCCACAAGTTTTAAATTGGAGCAAAGCCAATTTTGATGGTATTAGACAGGGACTTCCAAAAATTGACTGGGGAAGGCTGTTTGCAGGTAAAGGGACATTTGGCATGCAGGAGGCTTTCAAAAGTGAGATAACAATAATTCAGGGACAGCATGTTCCTACAAGAGTAAAGGGCAAAGCTAGCAGGAATGGAGAACACTGAATGACTAGGGCATATCAAGACTGTGGTCAATAAAAGAAGGAGGCATATGTCATGGATAGACAGCTGGGATCAAGTGAAACCCTTGAGGATAATAGGGAGTGTAGATGTACACCTAAGAGGTAAATTTGGAGACAAAAAGAGGACATGAGATTGCTTTGGCAGATAAGGTTGGAGAGAATCCAAAGAGATTCTACAAATATATTGAGAGCTAATGAGTAACTAGGGAGAGAATAGGGCCCCTTAAAGATCAACAAGGCCATCCATGTGTGTGGAACCACAGGAGATGCGAAACAATTTTTTGCATTAGCATTTACTGTGGCGGAAGACATGGAAGCTCGGGAACTCGGAAATAAATAATGATATCTTGAAGTGTCCACATTACAGAAGAGGAGGTGCTCGAGGTCTTAAAATGCAAAAAGATAGATAAATCCCTGTGACCTGATCAAGTGTATCCCGGAACATTGTAGGAACCTGGGGAAGAAATAATGGGCCCCCCTAATGGAGATATCTGCATCATCAACAGCCATGGGTGCTGTACTGGAAGACTGAGGGTGGCTATGTGCCATTATTTAAGCGAAGCTGTAAGGAAATGCTGGGGAACTGTAGACCAGTGAGCCTGACATCGGTGGTGGGTAAATTGTTGGGATTCTGAGACAGGATCTACATGCATTTGAAAAGATGAGGACAGATTAGGGATAGTCAGCATGATTTTGTATGTGAGAAATCATCTCACTAGCTTGATTGAGTTTTTTGAAGAGGTGACCAAGTAGATTGATAAAAGTAGAGCAATAGACTTTTGTCAACATGGACTTTAGCAAGGCCTTCGGCGACGTTCCATATACTGGGTAGTGAGGTTAGATCACGTGGGATCCAGGGAGAGCTAGTCAATTGCTTACAAAATTGGCTTGACAGGAGGAGACAGAGGTTGGTGGCAGAGGGTTGTTGTTCAGATTGGAGGCCTGTGACCAGCAGTGTGCCACGAGGATCGGTGCTGGGTCCACTGTTGTTCATCATTTATATAAATGATTTGGATGAGCATATAGGAGGCATGGTTAGTAAGTTTGCAGGTGACAAAAAAATTCGTGGTTATAGTGCACAGTGAAGAAGATTATTTAAGAGTCATAGAGATATACAACATGGAAACAGACTCTTCTGTCCAATTCAGTCCCACTTGCCAGCATTTGGCCATATCCCTCTAAACCCTTCCATTCATATACCCATCCAGATATGTATTAAATGTTGTATTAGTATCAGCCTCCACCACTTCCTCTGGCAGCTCATTCCATACACGGAGCACGTACTTGAAAAAGTTGCCCCTGAGGTTCCTTTTAAATCTTTCCCCTGTCGCCTAAACCCTATGCCCCTCTATGTTTTGGACTCCCTCACCCTGGAGAAATGAACTTGCCTCTTAACCCTCTCCATGCCCCTCATGATTTTATAAACCTCTATAAGGTCACCCTGCAGACTTTGATGCTCCAGGAAAAACAGCCCCAGCCTATTCCGCCTCTGTCTATAACCTAAACCCTCCAACCCTGGCAACATCCTTGTAAATCTTTTCTGAACCTTTTCTGTTTCACAACATCTTTCCTGTAGGATGGAGATGAGAACTGCATGCAGTACTCCAAAAGTGGCTGAACCAAAGTCCTGTACAGCTGCAGCATGACCTCCCAGCTCCTATATTCAATGTACTGACCAATAAAGGCAAGTGTACCAAACATAATCTTCACTATCCTATCTATCTGCAACTCCACTTTCTAGAGGATTTTGATCAATTGGGCCAGCAGCCAGAGGAATAGAAGATGGAGTTTAATTTAGATAAATGTGAGTTGTTGTGTTTTGGCAAGACAAACCAGGTCATGACTTACACAGCTAATGCCAGGGTCCTGGGGATTGTTGTCAAACAGAGGAGACCTAGGGGTGCAGGTACATGGTTCCTTGAAAGTGGCGTCACCAGTAGACAGGGTATTAAAGAAGGCATTTGGCATGCTTGCCTTCATCAGTCAGAGGATTACATACACCATGTGGCAGTCATGTTACAGCTATACAAGACATTGGTAAGGCCATGTTTGAAGTACAGTGTACAATTTTGATTGCCCTGTTATTGAAAGGAAATTATTTAACTGAAAAGGGTGCAAAATTGATTTACAAGGATGTTACCAAGACTGGAGGGTTTTCAGTTATGAGAGGCTGGATAGGCTGGGACATTTTTCCTTGGAGACTGAGGGGTGATCTTATAGAGGTTTACAAATTTGTGAAGGCGTAGACAACTTGATTTGCCAAGGTCTTTTCTCCAGCATAGGGGAGTCCAAAACTAGACAGTATAGGTTTAAGGTGAGAGGGAAAAGATTTAAAACCGACCTCAATGGCAGCATTTTCTCACAGGGTGGTGCGTCTTTGGATTAAGCTGCTAGAGCAAGTGGTAGAGGTGAGTATAATTACAACATTTAATGCACAGTTACAGGGATAGAACATGTTTAGAGGAATATGGGTCAGTTTAGGAAATCTGGTCAGCATGGACGAGTTGGGCCCAAGGGTCTGTTTCTGTGCTGGAAGACTCTGACTCCTCTGACACACACCACATCAGTATTTGAACAATGCTCAGGAGGTTTTGCAGGACAATGTGCCTTTGAACTCAGTACTGATTCCATCCCATTGGGCATACTTACTAATCGGATTAAGATGTAGAATCTTTTTAAGAGCCAGCTCTGATTGCAGGCTCTGCTATGCCTTTGTTTTTGAAATTTCATTAGCTCTGATGGAAACTACATTTGCCTGTTTTAAATGGCTATCTTCATTAACAAAAGGAATGTGGTTCAGACCAAGCAACTTCAAATAGCCCAGATGAAATGGCTTCTGCCTGACCTTCTCCCTTCCCAATCTCTGTCACCTCCTCCAGCTCCTACATGCCTCCCTATCTCTGTCACCTCCTCCAGCCTGTACACCCCTCCCTATTTCTGTCACCTCCTCCAGCCCCTACACCCCCTCCCTATCTCTGTCACCTCCTCCAGCCCCTACACCCCTCCCAATTTCTGTCAGCTCCTACACCTTTCCCTATCTTTGCAACCTCCTCCAGCTTCTATACCCCACCTCCCCTCTGTCACCTCCTGTGGCACTTACAAACCTCTATCTCTGTTACCTCTTCCAGCCCCTACAACCCTCCCTACCCATCTCCTCCAGTCCCTGCAATTCTCTGTTTTCCCTGATCTGGGTTCTTGCTCATCCCCTAGTGCTCACCAATGCTGGATGTTCCTTCCACTGCCTGGGCCCTAAGCTGTGGAATTTCCTTTTTGCATCTCTCAAACTCAGCCCTCTGTCCTATTATGACACTCTTGAAAACTGACTTCTTTCACCAAGCATTTATTCACCAGCTCTAATTCTTTCATTTCTCTTTTTATTTAATAAAGGTGTTCTCTGTGAAGTACCTTGGAACATGTTATTACATTCAAGGCACTATATAAATACTAGTTGTTTTTCTACTCAAGTGCCCACGTAACTTTGTTTCTTTCTGATTTGAAGCTGTAGATTTTTTTTGTAGAGTTTAACTCCTCAGTATTCACCTGGAACGTAGTGTCACTCCGAGACTAGACCACAAAAAATGTCATATCAGTTCTGACCTAATGCAAGACAACCATCACTAATAGATAGATCCCATTGAGAATTTATAGTCCTGGATTTGAATACACAGTGACTCCATGTTGGAGTATCTTCCATTTATTAAATTAGGTACCTCCTTACAGTTGATTGGATATAGATTTCTCAGCAATGTTGTGCTCAGCTAAGTAGCTCCTGGATGATACTAACATCACCTTTTCCTTTCTCACAGTCCGCAAGATATCATTGTGTTTATCATCGGAGGAGCGACATATGAAGAGGCACAGACTGTCTACAATCTGAACCGTACCAATCCAGGAGTGAGGATTGTGCTGGGTGGAACAACCATTCACAACACCAAGAGGTAAGGGCAAGTCAGGGCACCTGGGAATGGAATTTCTAATACTGGCTAGCTGATGAGCAGATTTCCACGGGGTTGCAAACCTCAGACCTGGTCAGTTAGTCCTGATCCTCAGAGTGTCTTACAGCTAAGCTTGTGCTATTCTGAACAGTATGCTGGTGAAAAGATTCCAGGATTGAAGCCTGTCAAGGCATGGTTCCTATACCTGATCAGATTGTGGTGAAACAGAAGAAACTTAGATTTCAGGTGCACAGTTCTCTGGAAGTGGAGTCCCAGGTTGGGGGTGGGGTGTTTGGCATGCTGGCCTTCGTCGGTCGGGGCATTGAGTGTGGAAGTTGGGAAGTTATGTTCAGTTGTGCAGGACTTTGGTGAGGCTGCGCTTGGAAAATTGTGTTCAGTTTTGGCCACCATTCTATAGGAAAGAGTGCAGAAGAATGTTGCAGGGTTGGTTGCCAGGATTCAAGGGAATCAGTTATGGGGAGAAGTTGGACAAGCTAGGACTTTTTTGTTTCGAGCATAAGAGAATAAGGAGACATCTTATATAAGTATGTAAGATCGTGAGAGGCATGGATTGGTTGAAAGTCTTCTTCCCAGGGTTTGGGAATCAAGGGCTATAGGGTATCAGTTTAAGGTAAGAGGGGAAAGAATACATGGGATCCTGAGGGTCAACTTTTTTACACCGAGGGTGGTACACATATGGAATAAACTGCTAGCGGAAGTAATTGAGGCGAATATATTAACAACATTTGGAAAAATACATGGATGGTAACAGTTTCGAAGAAATGGGCCAAGTGCAGGGAAATGGGGTTAGCATGGATGGACAATTTGGTTGGCATGGACCAGTTTAGGGTGAAGGGCCTGTCCCTGTCCTGTAGACCTCTATGTTGGGACAGCTTGTGAGAACAAGATTGGGCTAATTGCAGTGCGGTTGTTCTGAAGGATGGTTTAATGTATTTGGTCCATTGGGATTCTGTACATTGGAAGTAAAAGTAAAAGGTGTTGATCCATTGACAGCATCTACATGGTTGTGATTGCATTTTAGAATATCCTTCTGTGGAAGAACATTTTTATTTTCATTTATGTATTGCCCCAAAGGGAATTCAATGAAAGTAAATTACTTTCAAATACAGTTCCAGTTGTTGTGTGATGCAGACAGTAACCACACTACAAGGTCTCAGTTACATCAGTGGCATGAAATAGTTCATCTGCTTTTAATATTGCAGGTTAACGTTTTGGTTTTTAAACAGTAAAATAAGCAATTTCAGATGACAGGATGTTTGTGTTTCAGTCCCAACTCCATGAACCCTGTCTGGTGGTCATATACAGCTGAGACATCTGCTCCTTGGAATTTATTCAGGCCCCTTAAAGAGCTTGTGAACCAGGCTTTAAACCACAAATGTTGGAGGTACAAACGTCTGATTATAAAATGTGATAGGTCAGAACTGACCTTGGTTGAAGCCCCAGTTCGTTATAGTTTGATGTCATTCCCTCCCGACTTAATGTCACTTCCCTCAGTCTCAATATTTAGACTCATAAATTGCACAGTAGATCAGCCTGCAGAAATCAGCATGGTGAGTTACACATCCTCCCTCACTCGAGGTTTGACTTAAATGCCCACTCCAGCAGAAAGTCCAATTCCTTCTGCTGGGAAGTATTCTGCTGTTAATGAAGCTTCCTTTGTGTTCACAGCCAGTGCAGAATTTGACTAGGATTTATCACAGTTCTTGGAGACAAAAATACCTCTTCTTTAATGGACACTTCCCTTGCAATGCCATGCCCTCACCCCAAACCTCTGTCTCATACATTGAATCAGTCCATTACAGCACCTGCCCTCACTCTGTCCCATGCCCCTTGGGGCTAGTAACATGAGGCTTCTCCAACAACGTGACAGGTGCTTGTCACTACACCTCTCCCCATACTAGCAGCTGCTCGCAGTTCCTTTGGGATTACTCCATTCTGAATAAAGAACTGAAAAGTTTGATTGGAAGCTAGTGTGTAAATTATTGCTCTAATTCATATAGCTGTGGGCTTTGAGGACACACATTGTTTTAGTTTAGATTTTTATCCCTGACAGACATATTGGCCATTCTTACAGCTAGGTTTATGCTCCATTTTAAGATGCCAAAGAAAATGTTTCGGTTTATTTATTACATCTGGCTGAGATTGAACAATTAAAATCTGTATTTGGTAATAAAATGCCCTGATTCATTGTGAGCCTGTTGATTGGTGGCCACGGAGCCATTCTAAGACCTTGCTAGTCAGTAACTTAATCGCACTCTCCTCTGTCACACGCAGCTCAACTGATAGTGCCTCTCAATAATTTAAAGCAGTTTGATTTTCACCAAAGACAACCGATGACAACGAATGGAAATTTCACATTACTTCTGTAATATTTGTACTGTGTGTAGGAGGGTGACTGAGCAGGGGATGAGGGAACAAGGCAGAAGCGGGTGACTGGGGAGAGGACAGTGGGCTTGTGAACATGGTAAAGGACAAGTGAGTTGGAGGTGAATGGCAAGGATGAGAAAAGGGGACTGTGGCATGGGGGGTGGGAAACAAACTAGCTTAGGATGGATAGAATTTGAGTATGGTAGGTCTATTCCCTTAAGATTAATAGAATGAGTAATGATCTCATTTCTTAAATGGTTTTGCAAAACAAATACTGAGAACAAGTTCCCCAGACTGCAAATGTAAAACATAATGTCACAATCTCAGGATGATGGCTCAGCCATTTTGAACTGACATGATTTTTTTTCAATCAAGGGATTGTTAATCTTTGAGATTTTCCACACCAGATAGCTGTGGATGTTCACCTGTTGGATATATTCAGGACTGAGAAAGTACTATGGGAATTAAAGGATATTGGGAGAGTGTGGATGATCACAAGGAGATCAAGGATCAGCTATGATCATTGAAAGATGGAAGAGGCTCGTAGGGTTGTGACCTATTGCTAGTCCTTTTTCTTATAGTCAGTGGACAGAAAGTTGGGGAAACCAGTGAGAGGATATTGAAACCCTGCTTGGGTCATCACCTCTGTGGTAGCTCTGTGAAGAATCTACACATTAGATCCAACTCCCTGCACTTTTGAAAATTAAGAAAATATTTCACAATAAGAACTATTCTGGATCCCATTTTCACTCTCATTTATGGTTGGACATTTTGCATCCTGAATATGCTCCTAGTTGCTCCCTCAATGTTATTGGCATGATCTATTTTCTTTTCAGTCATCTGGTTGAACCAAAGGGTCCGTTTCTGCGCCCTATGACTCTATGATATGATTTTTCTCTACTTAAGAAAATCCTTCAGAATCAGAACATCGGTATCACATCTTCCTCTTTCTTTTTTCCCGACTTTGGTGTCTCTCACCCTTTGTCCAATTCCGATTCCTTTGACCAGCTGGTCTTTGGGGTCTTTATTTCCTTCTGTGGTTTTTACAGCCTAAGCCATAGGTCCTTTAACTGTAACAGAGGTTCTTGGTAGTACTGTGAATGTTGGGCAGCCCAAATAAAAATGCTAGGATGTTACTGCTCCAATGTGTGTGCGCAGGAGATAAGTTAATATTTCAGTGCCTGATGTTGTTGGACCTTGAGATCCAGGATCTTTGATGTGTTCCTGAGATTTGTGACTGACGGACTATAGCCCTGGAGGGTCAGTTCCTCTGTTCTGCGATGGAGGTCCTTTTTCATGAATCTACTTGCCTTCATGCCAGCTGCTACTTCTGGGTTGCAATCTCATCTTTAAGCTAGAAGGTTGTGGATGAGAGCCCAACTTTTGCAATCACAACAGGAAAAATTCAGTGCAGAACTGAGTGAACGCTGCAGTCAGAGGATCAGTGCTGAGAGAGTGCCCCATTGTCAGAGGGTGAGGACTGAGGGAGCGGGCACTGCCGGAGGGTCGCTGCTGAGGGAGTACTGCACTTTTGGAGGATCAGGACTGAGGGAGTGGGCACTTTCGGAAGGTCAGAGCTAAGGGAGCGCTGCACTGTTGGAGGGTGCAGGCAGAGGGAGTACTGCACTGTCTGAGGATCAGGGCTGAGGGAGTGCTGCACTGTCAGAGGGTCAGTACTAAGGGAGTGCCGCACTATCGGAGGGTCAGGGCTGAGGAAGTACTGCACTGTCAGTGGATCAGTCCTTGAGGAGCACTGGTCCGTTGGACAGTCAGTACTGAGGAAGGGCTGTGTTTTTGGATGGTCAGTTCTAATAGCATGCTGCATTGTTATTGGATTACTACTGAGGGAATGTTGCAATGTCAGAGGGTCAGGGCTGAGGGAATACCACACTGACGGAGGCTCAGTGCTGAGGGAGTGCTGCATTGTCGGAGGGTCCAGGCTGAGGGAGTACTGCACTGTCAGAGGGTCCAGGCTGAGGGAGTACCGCACTGTCAGAGGGTCAGGGCTGAGGGAGTACCGCACTGTCGGAGGGTCAGGGCTGAGGGAACACCACACTGACGGAGGGTCAGGGCTGAGGGAGTACTGCATTGTCGGAGGGTGCGGGCTGAGGCAGTAACGCACTGTCGGAGGGTCACAGCTGAGGGAGTGCCGCACTGTCGGAGGGTCACAGCTGAGGGAGTGCCGCACTGTCGGAGGGTCACAGCTGAGGGAGTGCCGCACTGTCGGAGGGTCACAGCTGAGGGAGTGCCGCATTGTCGGACGGTCCAGGTTAAGGGAGTACCGCACTGTCGGTGGGTCAGGGCTGAGGGAGTGGCGCACTGTCAGAGGGTCAGTCCTTGAAGAGCACCGGCCCCGTGGACAGTCAGTACTGTGGTATCGCTGTGCTGTTGGATGGTCAGTTCTAATGGCGGCTGCACTGTCAGAGGGTTAGTACGGAGGGAATGTTGCACCGTGGACGGTAAGTATTGAGGCAGTGCTGCGCTGTCAGAGGGTCAGTCTTCGAGGAGCACCACTGTACTGGAAGATCAGTGCTGTGGGTGAACCATTCAGTTGGTGTTCCTGTATTTGTTTTTAAACAAGACATTAAACTGAAACTCTCTCTGCTGTCAAATGTTCAATGATTCCATTGTACTATTTTGAACATGGACAAAGGCTTCGCCCTGGTGTCCTTGTTCATTATTTATCTCTCAACCAATATCAACGAAACAGAGTATCTAGTCATTATTCCTATTTATGGGCGTTTACTCTGAGTATGTTGGACTTTGCGTTTCCTACATTTCAACAGTGACTACGCTCCAAAATGTACTTTGAATTGTAAAGTCGTTTGGAAGGTTGTGAATATGTGGAAGATGCAGTTTAAATGCAAGCCTATCTTTTCGTTGGAAGCATTGGAAAAGGTCCAGATGAGATTTACCAGGATGTTGCCTGGAATGGAGGGAAGGTCTTACAAGGAAAGGTTGAGAGAGCTAGGGCTTTTGTCTTTAGAACAACGAAGGATGAGAGGTGACTTGATAGAGGTGTACAAAATGATCAGAGGTATAAATAGAGTGGACTGCCAGAGACGACTTCTTAGGGTAGAGATAGCTATTATGAGGGGGCATAGTTTTAAAGCAAGTGGAGGTGGATATAGGGGAGATGTCAGAGGCAGGGTCTTTACTCAGAGAGTGGTCGGGGTGTGGAATGCCTCGCTGGAGAGGGTAGTGGGGTCAGCCTCGTTAGTGGCATTTAAGCGGTTATTAGATAAGCATTTCGATGATAGAATAAGTTAGGGGTGGAGGTTAGATAGACCTTAGAATTAGGGTAAAAGGTCAGCACAACATCGTGGGCCAAAGGGCCTGTACTGTTCTATGTTCTATTTTCCTTCCTTTCACTAGTTTTCTCGAAGAAGTTGCAGCTTCAGGAATCCAGAGCCGAGTATCGGAGAGACCACATGGAGTGAGCCGATCATCAAGACGATGAAATCCTGGGACATCCTTGGTTCTACCTCTCCTAACCATCATATTTCTAAATGATTTGGACTATGATTTGGGCTAGTGTGACTGTTCCTACTGTTGTGAATGCTTTGCTTCTCCTTGTTTCATTAAATACAAACTTAAATTCCAGCTCACAGACTCCTATTTGGGAATGTTTTCTCGAGAAATATGCTGCTTTATTATTTGTAGAGTCTGTCTGACAAGTTGCTGCTTTCAACTCCACTCATTCTGTTATTTTTATATGATTTAGTATATACAGCTTTTATTTATGGAATATTTTTGGACAGAGTTGATGATATCTCCTTGCCACTGATGTGTAGTTCATAGAGAAAAAACAGAAAAGGCTGTGTTTTTTCAGCAGTTTCTGTTTGCATTTCAGATCTCCAGCATCTGCAGTTCTTTGTTTCATTCTACTGTAGTTCATGAAGATCTACCTATTTGGCTTACCCCATGCTTCAGGAGTGGCACACCAGAGACTATATAATACCCACTTGTTTCTCATTAATGCAAGAGATGTCCCCATGGTCCTTTAAAGATGCAGAATAAATTCCTACCCCCAAACCACCCCTCCTTGTTTCTCTATTTACTCAGTGCCATTGGTGGAGAGTCTGGATGGAAAGGGAGTTTCAGGATATTAGGTGCTCTCTGATCCTCCTGCAGCTGTCCTTTTTTCTTCTCTGAGCTGAGATGGTGGGTGTCAGCTGGATATTTTACTACGAAGGAATCAATGTTGGGAAAGATACTCTCCAGCATTTGTCACTTGGTACCCCCTCTGTGTCTCTCTCTGTCAGTCTAGCCCTGGAGTCACTGAACAGTGATCACAGCAGGAACCCTGGCGATTTCCCTAACTCAGAAATCATTGGATAGTGATGTGGTGTAGGAACCCTGGCTAATCTTCCTCTCTCACTCACCTGTTCAGGGGCATTGCTGTTTGTTGTCTGCCAACTAGTACTTAGCTGATTAGGCATTTTGATTGACCCTCTGCTCTTCTAGTCTATATAATTCACCATTGCACACTGAGTGTTTTCGACTAATTGAGACTCAGATCAAGCAGTGTGCAAAAGAATTGATCGTGATGCTATTATTGCTGGTTTAACAGAGAGAAAAAAAACAATTTGCCGACTGCTATCAAAGAATCCTGTCTCTGGCCATTATCCCCTAACATAATTGTACTGACTGCTTCATCACTTTGCTTTCCATAAACACTAAATATCTCGGTTCCAAGAACTAGGAGCACAAATGTGTGTATATTGCTGGAGAACAGAACATTGTTAAACACTTTCCCAGTGAAACACCGGATGCTGGATAATGTTCTGATGCAAGTAGATCAATAATGAAATGTTTATTAAATCAGAGCATATAAAGCTTTGACAGCACTTAAAAATTATTCTGTATTCACTCAGTTATGTTCCGTGCATTACAGACCCTATATATTGCAGATAACTATTATAAATGTAGCACCTTACAGGACCAATGTATTACAGATACAGCAGATGACAAGCTGTGCTTTACAAATGTAGCACCTTTAAGTTTTGTACATTAAGCACTCAACACATTAGACTCCTCTAGGCAAAATTCTTCAGGCTCCTCTGTAGGTCACTGACCCATATGTAGCAGAAGAGTGTCAGCTTTGAACCAGGTCAGACAGCTAAGCAAGTGGTTGCACTGCCTGTAAAGTACAGAAAGACGAACAAAGCAGCCAAAATTGCTTTTTTTATTGATGCTTTAAACAAATGCCATTAGGGCTAGTCTAAGCCACGATGCAGTCATATATGTTGGTAACATTGCTATTTCAGGCTTTCAGACTCAGATTTGCCAACCTGGTGAAGTATTCCAGAGATGCAGTTGACACTGAAAGTGGGAAATTATTCAGTTATATTGGTTTTGTGGGTGATGGCACCCCTTTCAGTTATTTTTAAAATGTTTTGTTGTGATTTTTGTTGCACTTCAGCCTCATGGTCCTGATCTGTGGGCATCCAGTGTGAGGGGGTGTGGGCAGAGTGCAGGACCTCCTCGTAGATCTGCTGCTGGGCCTGGCCAGGCTGGCTATAAACAGGTCCAGGTTACAGGCTGTGGAAATTATCAGTGGGGGCTCTGCCCACTGTTGGCCCCTCTTTTATGATTGTGCCCGTGTGTCCTTGGAGAGGGAGCATGTGATGTCTATTAATGCTCTCGATGTCTTTAGAGAGACATGGGCACTGTGGGGGATTCGGGTTTTATTTCTCCCTCCAACTTCATTTTGATTAAGTCTCTTCCCCATTCTCTACCTTCCCTCATTTATAATAGATTGCATTGTCCTTAACTGGCTTTGCATGTAAACATTGGATTGGCTACATGGGTGTTTTCACTGGTGGTGGTTATTAAAACATATGAAAAATAAGTCATGGTGTTCTGAGGTGATGATCCTAGAACTGTTCAAGTGGTTTGCATTATGTACAATGTAGAGAATCCAATGCAGAGTCAGTAAAATATGATGGACCAAGTCGGATTTCATGATGCTGTAATCTTGGTCAACAGTACACCAACAGACCCAAATATTTTGTAATGAATCTCTCTTGCCAGAAAGCTTCAGACCTTCCCCAAACCATAAGGTCAGAAGTGGGGATGACTGCCGATGATTGATTTTCACAATGTTCAGCACCATTTGTGACCCTCAGCTATTGAAACAGTCCATGTTCAACTACAGTAAGATCTGGATGATGTCCAGGCTTGGGCTGACAAGTAACATTTATACCACACAAATAGCAGATAACAACCATATCCACTAAGAGACAATCTAACCATCACTTGATATTCAATGGTGTTACCATCACTGAATCTCCCACTATCAACATCCTGCGGGGCAACTATTGACCAGAAACTCAAATGGACTCATCATATAGAAACAGTGGCGACAAGAGCAGTCAGAGAATAGGAATACTGCGGCAAGTAACTGACTCCCCAAAGCCTGTCCACAAACAGCAAGGCACAAGTCAGGATTGTGATGGAATACCCCTCACATGCCTGGATGGGGGCAGCTCCAACAGCTCAACATCATCCAGGACAAAGCAGCCTACTTAACTGGCACCACATCTACAAATATTCACTCCCTCCACAAGTGACACTCAGTAGCAGCAGTGTACTATCTGCCAACATGCACTGCAGAAATTCAGTCCTCAATCAGCACCTTCCAAACCCACAACCACTTCCATCTAGAAGAATAAGGGCAGCAGGTACATCAGAACACCACCACCTACAAGTTCCCCTCCAAGCCACTCACTGTCATGACTGGGAAGTATATTCCTTCACTCTTGCTCTATGAAAATCATGGAATTCCCTCTAATAAGGGTATTGCAGATCTCCCTACAAAAGATAGACTGCAGCTGTTCAAGAAGGCAGCTCACCTTCACCTTCTCAAGGGCAACCAGGAATGGGCAATAAATACTGGCCCTGCCAGCAACACTAAATCCCACAAGTGAATAAATAAGAGAAAGGTACAGGTAGTATTGTGGCACACAGTATGTGCATCTGTGATGATGTATAATACTGTAAGGAAGGTGCAATTCCTGTCCATACAAACTGAAGCCCCTGTCTAGACTTGACATATCTACTAAACTGGGTATTGGCCAGATACAGAGTAAAAACTGGCATCTACCTAACATTTGGAAAAATTGTCCAGGTACGTCTTGTGCACAAAATGTTAGATAGATCCAACCCAGCCAGTTACCATATTTTCAATGTACTCTAGATCAACAGCAAAGTGATGGAAGGGATCACTGATAGTGCTACCAAGTGTCACTGACAAAGAAATAACCTCACCAGAACTCAGTTTAGATTGTGCCAGGACTCTTCTGTTCCTGACCTCATTGAAGGCTTAGTCCAAACACAGACAAAAGAGCTCAGTTCCTGAGGTGAGGTTGAAGTGCCCTTTACCAGTGTTTCCTTTAAGCTGCATGCAGCTGCTCCAATGTTCCACACACAGCAATTGGTGCGACGGCATGGATCACAGCTTTTATTTCCAGTTCCAGAAGTTGCTGCCACACACGGACCTCGGAAGACCACACAGAAGAAACAAATTAGAGAGAACACTGCCCTTGACATCAAAGCCCTACTTGACTGAGTATGACATCAAGAAACTTTAGTAAAACAGGTATCAGGGGAAATATTTCGAAAAGGAAGATAGGTGTGGTTGTTGGAGGTCAGTTATCTCAGCTCCAGAACTCCAAGCAGGAGTTCCTCTGGGGAGTATCCTAGGCTCAAATGTCATCAGCTGCTTCATCAATAATCTCTCCAGTGCTGTATGGGACTTCAACTTTCCAAATATTGACTGGGAACACTATAGTTCGAGTACTATAGATGGGTCAGTTTTTGTCCAGTGTGTGCAGGAGGGCTTCCTGACACAGTATGTAGATAGGCCAACAAGGGGCGAAGCCACATTAGATTTGGAACTGGGTAATGAGCCCGGCCAGGTGTTAGATTTGGAAGTAGGTGAGCACTTTGGTGATAGCGATCACAATTCAGTTATGTTTACTTTAGTGATGGAAAGGGATAGGTGTATACCACTGGGCAAGAGTTATAGCTGGGGGAAAGGCAATTACGATGAGATTAGGCAAGATTTAGGGAGCATAGAATGGGGAAGGAAACTGCAGGGGATGGGCACATTAGAAATGTGGAGCTTATTCAAGGAAAAGCTCCTGTGTGTCCTAGATAAATATGTACCTGTCAGGCAGGGAGGAAGCTGTAGAGTGCGGGAGCCGTGGTTTATGAAGGATGTGGAATCTCTGGCCAAGAGGAAGAAGAAGGCTTATGTTAGGATGAGATGTGAAAGCTCAGTTAGGGAACTTGGCTACGAGGTAGCCAGGAAAGACCTAAAGAGAGAGCTCAGAAGAGCCAGGAGGAGACATGAGAAGCTGTTGGCAGATAGGATCAGGGTAAACCCTAAGGCTTTCTATAGGTACTTAAGGAATAAAAGAATGACGAAAGTAAGATTAGGCCCAATCAAGGATAGTAGTGGTAAGTTGTGTGTGGAGTCAGATGAGATAGGGGAAGTGCTAAATGAATATTTTTCAACAGTATTCACTCTAGAAAACGACAATGTTGTTGAGGAGAATACTGAGATACAGGCTACTAGACTAGGTGGGATTGAGGTTCACAAGGAAGAGGTATTAGAAATCCTTCAGAAGGTGAAGATAGATAAGTTCCCTGGGCCGGATGGGATTTATCCTCGGATCCTCTGGGAAGCCAGGGAGGAGATTGCCGAGCCTTTGGCATTGATCTTTAACTCGTCATTGTCTACAGGATAGTGCCAGATGACCGGAGGATAGCAAATGTGGTTCCCCTGTTCAAGAAGGGGAGTAGAGACAACCCTGGTAATTATAGACCAGTGAGCCTTACCTCAGTTGTTGGTAAAGTGTTGGAAAAAGTTATAAGGGATAGGATTTATAATCATCTAGAAAAGAATAAATTGATTAGGGATAGTCAGCACGGTTTTGTGAAGGGAAGGTCATGCCTCACAAACCTTATTGAGTTCTTTGAGAAGGTGACCAAACAGGTAGATGAGAGTAAACCCGTTGATGTGGTGTATATGGATTTCAGCAAGGCGTTCGATAAGGTTCCCACAATAGGCTATTGTACAAAATGCGGAGGAATGGAATTGTCGGAGATATAGCAGTTTGGATCGGAAATTGGCTTGCTGAAAGAAGACAGAGGGTGGTAGTTGATGGGAAATGTTCATCCTGGAGACCAGTTACTAGTGGTGTACCGCAAGGGTCGGTGTTGGGTCCATTGCTGTTTGTCATTTTTATAAATGACCTGGATGAGGGCGTAGAAGGATGGGTTAGTAAATTTGCAGACGACACTAAGGTCGGTGGAGTTGTGGATAGTGACGAAGGATGCTGTAGGTTGCAGAGAGACATAGAGAAGCTGCAGTGCTGGGCTGAGAGGTGGCAAATGGAGTTTAATGCAGACAAGTGTGAAGTGATGCACTTTGGTAGGAGTAACCGGAAGGCAACGTACAGGGCTAATGGTAAGATTCTTGGTAGTGTAGATGAGCAGACAGATCTCGGTGTCCATGTACACAGATCCTTGAAAGTTGCCACCCAGGTTGAAAGTGCTGTTAAGAAGGCATACAGTGTTTTAGCTTTTATTAATAGAGGGATCGAGTTCCGGAACCAAGAGGTTATGGTGAAGCTGTACAAAACTCTGGTGCGGCCGTACTTGGAGTATTGCGTACAGTTCTGGTCACCGCATTATAAGAAGGATGTGGAAGCTTTGGAAAGGGTGCAGCGGAGATTTACTAGGATGTTGCCTGGTATGGAGGGAAGGTCTTACGAGGAAAGGCTGAGGGACTTGAGGCTGTTTTCATTAGAGAGAAGGTGGTTGAGAGGTGACTTAATTGAAACATATAATTTAATCAGAGGGTTAGATAGGGTGGATAGGGAGAGCCTTTTTCCTAGGATGGTGACGGCGAGCACGAGGGGGCACAGCTTTAAATTGAGGGGTGAAAGATATAGGACAGATGTCAGAGGTGGTTTCTTTACTCAGAGAGTAGTAAGGGAATGGAACACTTTGCCTGCAACGGTAGTAGATTCACCAACTTTAGGTACATTTAAGTCGTCATTGGACAAGCATATGGACGTACATGGAATAGTGTAGGTTAGATGGGCTTGAGATCGGTATGACAGGTCGGCACAACATTGAGGGCCGAAGGGCCTGTACTGTGCTGTAATGTTCTATGTTCTATTCTCTGACCTTCCCTCCATCATGAGTCATTGACAAACATTCCCACTCTGAACTTATGTTGGAGGGAAGGCCATTGAAGAAGCAGCTGAAAATGACTGAGCCTAGGACACTACCCTGAGGAACTCCTGCGGAGATGTCCTGAAGCTGCGGAGATGTCCTGAAGCTGAGATGACTGACCTCCAACAACCATGACCGTCTTTCTCGTGCCAGGTATGAGTCCAACCAGTGCAGAGTTTGCCACCTGACTGCTAGAGTCCTGTCACTTTCAATGGTCTGTGCAGACATAGATCTAGGTCCCTTTGCTCCTGCACTCCCTTTAGAATTAAACCCACTATTTTATATTGTCTTCAATTTCTTCCAACCAAAGTGCATCATCTTGCACTTCTTGGCATTAAACCTTATCTGCTAAGTGTCCACTCACTCCATCAACTTATCAATGTCTCTTTGATGTTCCACACTGTGCTTCTCACAGTTTGCAATTCCTTTAAGTTTACTTCCAAGTTAAAAAGCTGGCTCAGCCAAAAATGGCCATATCTCCTGACTGAATAAATGATCGCTCCTGTCCCATCATATACTCCCAGGGTAAATACCCCATGGATACAGAGTAAAGCTCCCTCTATGCTGTCTTGACTGTATATCATACAAAAATACCTTTTATTTACACAATGCCTCTAAAAAAGTGTTCCACAAGTCCTCACAAATTAAAACAGAAATGGACACAGTGATGGTAGATGAAAATAGATTGGTAATAAAGGAGGGAGCAGTGGAGATATTTTGAAATATGAAATAATGATTCCAAAAATGTACCCTAGACAGGGGACACACACAAGAGATCAAGGTCAGTAATCTGTAGAGTTTCCAGTGAAACTCCTCAGACTGTTCCTTGAAGCAGAAGACAGTAAGTCTATTTCTCACAGCTAATGAATATGAATTTTTGCTGCATTTCTGGTCTAATCAGTCATAGCCAGAGAATCTCCTGAAATGACTTCGCCTCCCATTCCTACACAATTACCTTTGTTGGTTCTCGACGAATGTTGCTTGACTCTCTTCTATCTTTCTCTTACAAGCTGCCCCTTAGTGATATAATTTTAAAACACAATGGGTTCCACATGTACACTGGTTACAAACACTGCTACCTCACCATCAACATTTGACTGCTTCAGTTTCTTTGGACTAAGATCATGAGAAATAGGAACAGATTTAGGTGCGTCATTTGGCACTTCAAGCCAGCCCACCACCCAGTACAATCATGGTTGAACTTTGACTTCAAATTTCCCATACCATGTCCACAATAGCCAAAGTAGTAGATAAAAATTGATGAGTCTTTGTTTTGTACATAATCAATACATCTACATAGGTTCCTAGGACAAGAGGGTTTGCCTATGACAGGAAGCTGTGACCATTGGGTCTGTGTTCTCTGGGGTTTTGAAAAATAAACATTGATCTCATTCAAAGATAAAAGGGGAGACAGCTTTCCTCTATCTGGGGAATCTCAAAGGTATGGAGCTGGGACAGAGGCCCAGAGTAATAGACTAATTGTTAGAATTTAGATGAAGATAAATTTCTTCAGTCAAAAGATTGTAGTTTTGAGAATTCTTTGCCCTGGAGGTTTATAGATGCTTCATTGTGAGTATGTTTAGGGTTGTGATACACAGATTTCTGGGGTTTCAATAAATTAAAGCATGAGGTTGGCAAGGGTTAAAGTAAAGTTGAGGGAGATTAATACTGATAATGCTTGGGGGGTGGGAGGGCTATATGTCTACTCCTGCTCCTATGTTTTACGTCCAAAGTCTGCTGTCCACAACTCTCTGTTCTTGATTCATGACCCATATGATTGAAAACGTTTCTCATCTCAGCCTGAAATGGAAGATTCCTTCTCTGAGATTGTGAGTCTGCATTTGTCACATTGCTTGCCCAATATCCAACAATGGATGAACTGAAATTTAGGTCCTTTATTTTCTACCATAAATTCAGTTTCCCAGCTACCAATACCAATCCTCTCCCTGGGCACTATGACTTTCAAACAGACTTATCAGAATTATAGTATCATATTTGACTCCCTGTTAAGTTTTCAATCCTGTATCCTTTCCATCATCTGGATGGCTTCCTTACAGATTGGTAACATTTTCCCAGCCTCAACCTAGCTGCTACTGAAGCCTATAGCCATCATCTGTTATCCTTGGACTCCTACTCCAGAGCGTGTTTTGCTGGCCTCTATTCTTCATGTTTCAGTTAACATTGGCCATACAGATAAGAAAGAAGGTTCGGGCTGAGACAAACTGAGAGTTCACAGCCCTCAATGGGTTAACGTCAACTTCCTCTGAAAGCAGCAAAAAAATCCGGCCCCCACACACTGGCTTGTACAGGATGAGTTAGAGGCAGGGACACAGAGGCAACAAGGAAGGCTGCCGTCCAGCCATTCAGAATGACATCGTGAGTGGGAAAACAAGAAATGCAATAGAACGGATGCTACGCACTAAGCGAAACAGAGACAAACACTGAGAATTACCTAGAGAAGCAGAGAAACGAACAGTGAGATTCAGACAAAATAAAGACAAGCAGAGATGAATTTAGAGAAATAGCATCGAGAAAAGGGTCAGCGACTCGGAGAGAGAAATAAAGGTAGAAGGAACCTACAAGGAATAGATAAGCGGAGCGCAGTGAGGTCGCTAGCGACAGAGAAAGACTGACAGATCGAGAAAGCAGAGAACAGGAGCTCCCTGAGCCATCTCCAGCCTTAGCCGGAACCCAGCGCTGGGGCTGTTGAATGATGAAGAAGACGCTGCCGAATAAGAGGGTGAGTGGTGCTCAAGGGCCGGGGTCTGAGAGCTGGGCTTGATCGGGGGGGAGGGGGGGCGGTTGGCTTTGTGGTCGCAGTCTGCGTCTCGGGGAGGAGATGGGAGAGTGTGCCTGGTTCTGAGAGCTGGGCTTTGGGGTCTGCGAACTGGGGCTGGGGTGCGGGTCTGAGCCTGCGATCTGGGGCTGGGTCTGAGATGTCTGTGAATGGGATCTGAGACCGTGGTCTAAGTCTGGGGCTGGGGTGGGGGTCTGAGACTGGCATCTTTGTCTGGGGCTGGGATCTGGGGCCAGGACTGCGGACTGGGTCTGGTGTCTGGGATTTCGGGCTTGGGGCTCGGATTTCAGGCTTGGGGCTGGGGCCTGGGAGATGGGGTCTCGGGCTGTGGCTGGAGTCTGTGGCTTAAGCTGGGGCCTGGTGTCTGGGGCTGGGGGCTGAGGTCTGTGGCTTGGGCTGGGGTCTGCAGCTGGGGGCTCGATCTGGGGCTGGGTCGGGGGGTTGAGTCTGGGGTTGAGGTCTGAGTCTGGGGCTGGGGTCTGAGTCTGAGTCTGCAGCTGGGGCTGGGACTGAGTCTAAGAGTCAAACTTCATCTTCCTCATTCTCTTCCATCTTATTTATATGTGCAGGATTGGAGAAAATAAACCATAAGTTTTTCTTTTTAAAGGGGGGAGGGAGCAAAGGGAAACCAAATGTTGCCAATAAGCTCAATAGGGAAGAGGCCAGTGAGAGCAGCTAACTCTTCGGGCACTAACATTGCCGATTTCTTTCACTGTCCAGGGCACCCAGGAAGGCAATCAGCTGCCAAGCCAACCAGAAAAATCTGGCTGGATTCGCAAATACTGCGGGAGAGGAATATTCCGGGAGATTTGGAAAAACCGCTATGTGATCTTAAAGACAGATCAGTTGTACATCTCAGAGAAAGAGGTATGTGTCATGACAAGGAGGATCCTGAAGCACAGGGAGAGAGAAGATCCTGAGGCACAGTCAGAGGGTTTTGAGGCACGGTGAGAGAGTCCTCAGTTATGGAAAATTCATGGAATCTCAACATTCACCAGAACAAAATTTTACATCTCAATCAGTGCTAGAGAGGTTTACTTGATGTTAGTTTCAGTACCTTGGATTCTGAACGATAATTGGGAAGTTGGAGAATTTTGTTAGGGTTCGTGCTCCTGATCATTGTCAAGCGGCCTCCATTATTCCTGTGTGCTGATATTTTAACCTTTCAGTTCCCCTCACTCATTACGTATTGGACACGGAGTACACGGACAACAGTGCGTACAAAGGGGAAGGCAATTTTAAGAAGCATATTTTTGATCCTCGTTTCAGATGCAGAAGGGCTAGCTGTTGGATGTGTCACTGCATCGGTGTACAGTCCTGTGATGAGTGTTCACTTCCTATTAGTGCTCGATTCAGAGGTCATGTGATTTCCAATAATGTCCAACACAGCAGCCTCTTTGTTTATATTCATTTATTCCACAAAACTCTCATATACAACAATGTCACTGGCTACATCTCTCTCTATATCCTCCGTCACTGGCTCCATCTCTCTCTACATATAGAACATAGAACATTACAGCACAGTACAGGCCCTTTGGCCCTCAATGTTGTCCCGACCTG
Source organism: Stegostoma tigrinum (assembly GCF_030684315.1). Classification (NCBI taxonomy): domain Eukaryota; kingdom Metazoa; phylum Chordata; class Chondrichthyes; order Orectolobiformes; family Stegostomatidae; genus Stegostoma; species Stegostoma tigrinum. Next base: position 924,661 of record NC_081400.1, on the reverse strand, counting down.
TCGTACCAATCTGAAGCCCATCTAACCTACACTATTCCATGTATGTCCATATGCTTGTCCAATGACGACTTAAATGTACTTAAGGTTGGCGAATCTACTACTGTTGCAGGCAAAGCGTTCTGTTCCCTTACTACTCTCTGAGTAAAGAAACTACCTCTGACATCTGTCCTATATCTTTCACCCCTCAATTCAAAGCTATGCCCCCTCGTCCTCGCCGTCACCATTCTAGGAAAAAGGCTCTCCCTATCCACCTTATCTAACCCTTTGATTATTTTATATGTCTCAATTAAGTCACCTCTCAACCTTCTTCTCTCTAACAAAAACAGCCTCAAGTCCCTCAGCCTTTCCTCGTAAGAACTTCCCAACATACCAGACAACATCCTAATAAATCTCCTCTGCACCCTTTCCAAAGCTTCCATATCCTTACATCCTCCATCACTGGCTCTATCTCCGCCTACATCCTCCATCACTGGGTCCTTGTCTCTCTGCATCCTCCAGCACGGGCTCCATCTCTCTCTCTCTACATCCTACATCACTGGCTCTATCTCCGTCCTACATCCTCCATCACTGGCTCCATCTCTCTCCTACATCCTCCATCACTGGCTCCATCTCTCTCTGCATCCTCCATCACTGGCTCAATGTCTCTCCTACATCCTCCATCACTGGCTCTATGTCTGTCTTACATCCTCCATCACTGGCTCCATCTCTCTCCGACATCCTCCATTGCTGGATCTGTCTCTCCTACATCCTCCATCACTGGATCCATCTCTCTCCTACATCCTCCATCACTGGTTCCATCTCTCTCCTACATCCTCCATCACTTGCTCCATTTCTCTCCTACATCCTCCATCACTTGCTCCATCTCTCTCCTACATCCTCCGTCACTGGCTCCATCTCTCTCCCACATCCTTCATCATTGGGTCCATCTCTCTTCTACATCCTCCATCTCTCTCCCACATCCTTCATCACTGGTTCCATCTCTCTCTGACATCCTCTGTCACTGGCTCCATCTCTCTCTGACATCCTCCGTCACTGGCTCCATCTCTCTCCGACATCCTTCATCACTGGCTCCATCTCTCTCCTACATCCTCCATCTCTCTCCCACATCCTTCATCACTGGTTCCATCTCTCTCTGACATCCTCCGTCACTGGCTCCATCTCTCTCCGACATCCTTCATCACTGGCTCCATCTCTCTCCTACATCCTCTGTCACTGGCTCCATCTCTCTCTCCTACATCCTTCATCGCTGGGTCCATCTCTCTCCTATATCCTTCATCGCTGGGTCCATCTCTCTCCTATATCCTTCATCGCTGGGTCCATCTCTCTCCTACATCTTCCATAACTTGGTCCATTGCTCTCCTACATCTTCCATCACTTGCTCCATCTCTCTCCTACGTTCTCCATCGCTGGATACATCTCTCTCCTACATCCTCCATCACCTGCACCATCTCTCTTCCGAACGTCCATCACTGTCTCCATCTCCCTCCTACATTCTCCATCACTGTGTCTATATCTTTCCTGCATCCTCCATCATGGGCTCCATCTCTCTCCTACATCTTCCATCACTGGCTCTATCTCTCTCCTATGTTCCCCATCATTGGGTCCAACTCTCTCCTACATCCACCATCACTGGGTCCATCTCTCTCCTATATCCTCCGACACTGGCTCCATCTCTGTCCTACATCCTCTCCCAGCTAGAAATGAAGAAAATAGGATTAGGAGCAGGCCATTCAGTCCTTCAAGTCTGCTCCGCCATTTAAAATGACCATGGCTGATCATCCAACTTGGTACCCTGTTTCTGCTTTCTCCTTTTACCCTTTGATCCCTTCAGCGCTACGAATTATATCACACTCCTACTGAAGACATTCAATGTTTTGGCCTCAACTGTTTTTTTGTGGCAGAAAATTCCACTACTTGCTGGGTGAAGAAATTTCTCTTCATCTCAGTCTTAAATGGCCTACCTTGTATCTTTAAAATGTAACTTCCTAGTCTGGACATCCTGGTCATCAGGAGCATCCTTCTTGGGTTTATCCTGTCTAGTGCTGTTAGAATTTTATAGGTTTCTATGAGATTCCCCCTTCATTCTTCCAGACCCCTGTGAATATAATCCTAACCTATCCAAACATCCCAGCAATCATCCTGGTAAATCTTCGTTGCATTGCTTCCAAAACCAGAATATCCTTCCATATAGAGACCGAAAATGCAAATAATACTCCAGGTGTTGTCTCACCAAGGCCCTGTATAATTGCAGCAAGACATCCCTGCTCTTGTATTCTCACTGTGAAGAACAACATACCATTTTTAAATTTCCCAGAGTCTCATCCTTGTTGACCTTCTTTCACTGGGATAGGCAGATTATCTGTGTGTGCGACTGGGGTTATCAAAATTATGAACACTGTTTTCCTGTTCAGAAACCAAACTGAGGGGACCAGAGAGAAAAGTGCATGCAATTCATATACTAGTGATAAGAAATCACTAATTTTGTGCTAGTACTGGTTAGGTTATGCTAGTTTTGAATTTTGATAGCCTGTAGCTTGTTAGAGGAAGCTGCGGCCAAAGGCCGAGAGATCATTTGGTATACAGGTTTGAGATAGTCTATGGTATTCATAGCTTTAATATTGATACCATTGGGTTACAGGAACAGCAACTCATATTCCGCTTGGGAACCCTGCAGCCCAATGGTATCAATGTGGACTTCACCAGCTTCAAAATCTCCCCTTCCCCCACCGCATCCCAAAACCAGCCCAGTTCGTCCCCTCCCCCCACTGCACCACACAACCAGCCCAGCTCTTCCCCTCCACCCACTGCATCCCAAAACCAGTCCAACCTGTCTCTGCCTCCCTAACCTGTTCTTCCTCTCACCCATCCCTTCCTCCCACCCCAAGCCGCACCTCCATCTCCTACCTACTAACCTCATCCCACCTCCTTGACTTGTCCATCTTCCCTGGACTGAGCTATCCCCTCCCCACCTATACTCTCCTCTCCACCTATCTTCTTTTCTCTCCATCTTCGGTCCACCTCCCCCTCTCTCCCTATTTATTCCAGAACCCTCACCCCATCCCCCTCTCTGATGAAGGGTCTAGGCCCGAAACGTCAGCTTTTGTGCTCCTGAGATGCTGCTGGGCCTGCTGTGTTCGTCCAGCCTCACATTTCGTTATCTTGAACAAATGAATACTGTTACTTTGCAATAGCTTTAGATCGCATTTGATTTGACTTTGTGTCATTACTTTGAGATTCCTCTAGTATCTTTTACGTATTGTTATGTAATGATAGTGTGGTCACTCTTAATTGCAAACAAACCATTTTCCTGTGAAGGCCATGCCCATGGCAATCTCTGAAATCTTTACATAAAAGCTGATATTTTAACAACTGAGCTGGCATACAATTCAGTCCTTGGGATAAAATCTTTTTTTAAAAATTCATTTGTGGGATGTGGGCGTTGCTGGGTGGCCAGCATTTATTGTCTGTACCTAGTTGCCCTTGAGAAGGTGATGGTGAGCTGCCTATTTGATTTGCTGCAGTCCACCTGCTGTAGGCCGACCCACAATGCTGTTAGGGAGGGAATTACAGGATTTTAACCCAGTGACAGTGAAGGAATGGCAATATATTTCCAAGTCAGAATGGTGAGGGGCTTGTAGGGGAACTTTCAGCGGATGGTGTTTCCATGTATCTGCTGCCCGTTGTCCTTTTAGATGGAAGTGATTGTGGGTTTGGAAGCTGCTGCCTGAGGCAACGACCTAGTCTGATTTTTCCACCTCCCTAGCCCAGGGATTCTGAGAACAACTGTAGTCTCGAGCTCCTGGGCTACATGGCCTGAGTTAGCTCAGGTCAGATTCAGCGTTAACTTAGCACCTTCTGATCTTTATGGGTCAGTATCACAGCAAGTGGTGCATTTACTGTGACATCAAGGGAGTCTCTGGTCATTTCTATACACAGAGCACTGGCATCTGAGAATCAACGTGTGGAAAGGGAGAAGGAGTCGAGTGAGAACAAAATTATTGCACTTTAACCTTACATTTTCATACTTCCTGTTTTACTGAGTGAAGACAAAGTAGGGACAGTACACTTGAGGTTTCATTCCACAGTCTGAACAGGAAAGCCACAAAATGCTGTACTTACAGATAAGTATTAGGCTGTAACTCACAGCTCTAACACGTACCACAGTGAATACATACCCAAATACACACATACACAGGTACAGATTGCGCACATTAGCACAATATGCTTACAAAGTGTGCACAACATATTTACACCATACGCTCAGGAACACAGAATATATGCACAGATTACACATAGTGTGTCACAAATATGATCAGTTCAAATAAAAACAGTTATCAATTAAAAAAAATCTGGAGATGGAAGCGAGCTAAAAATACCCAAAATGACTCAATACTTATTGAGTGTTTAAAAGTGTTTAAAAAGTGTTTGTTGGTGACACTCTCTAAGCCACACGTTTACAAACCACAATTAGCCAGCTAATTATATCTACCATAGAGAGAAACAGAGCGACATGGTTCTGCTCCACAGCATCTCTAAGCCTTCCCTGTCCCTGCATCACTCACCTCGCTCCACAGTCATACTTCAGCCTCATCTTCTTGCCCATGGATTGTGGTCAGTTCCCTAAAGGACAAAAAAGTGTATTTTAGTTGTAACATCTGCAATGGCAAAAGATAGGTTAGTTACTGTTAAATAGAGGAGGGCAGAAAGCTAGCACTGCAACACCTTTCTAAAACCTGAGATGAGGGGTCGTCTGTTTCCCTTTGTTGGAATAGCTAAAACCTGCAATCTCTTGGTTTTGAAGGTGTGCTGGACAAGGACAACTGTGTACTCCAGGCCCGTTGCCAAGATCGGTGTAGATGAATCTTTATTTCTGAAGCTTCTTAATTTTATTGTCAGTATATTTAAATAGTTGTCGTTAAGGGCGAAGAGTCAGTAGAGATGAGGGCAGTATTCCCACTAGCTGCTTGGAGGGTCCAATTGGCACGCAGAACCACTGACCTCTGCTTCAAGAAGTCATTGCCACACACAGGCCTTGGAGGTCCACACAGTGGCAGCAAGACTCAGAGGGAATATAGGATGGAAGAGCTGTTACTAGAGAGAAAGGGAAGGGGCGGGTGGTATCAGCCTATAGCCTTTGCTATTCAATATCTCCTAACATTTCTTGGTATCACAAATCAAATTGGCCGAAGATTGACACCTTTGGGTTAGGGTACAGCGGGACTTCCAGAGGATGACGGATTGATCATCCACTTGGCACTTCTAGCTGAAGATTACAGCAAATGTTTCAGCCTTATCTTTTGCACTGATGTGCTGGGCTTCCACATTATTGATGATGGGGATATTTGTGGAGCCTCGTTCTTCAATGAGTTACTTAATTATCCATCACCATTCACGATTGAGTCTGGTAGGACGACAGAGGTTAGATCTGGTCGATTGGTTATGGACATGCTTAGCTCTGTCTATCATTTGTTGCTTATGCTGATTGGGAAGAAAGTAGTCCTGTTTTGTAGCTTTACCAAGTTGATCTAATTTTTAGGAGTGCCTGGTGGTGGTCCTGGCATGATCTCCTGCACTCCTCACTGAACCAGGTTGATCTCTGGGTTTGATGATAATGGTAAGCTGTGGCTGCAACATTGCAGATTGTGTTTGAGTGTAATTCTGCTACTATTGATAGCTGACAACACATAAAGGATGCCTAATCTTGAGTTGCTAGATCTATCTCCACAAGGACTGTATGGTGATTACTCTTGCCGATACTGCCACGGACAGATGCATTGGCGGCAAGCAGATTGATGAGGATGAAGTCAAGTGTGTTTCTTTCACTACTTACTGCAGTCCCAATCTAGCAAGTGTTCAACACAGAAGACAGCTGATTCATCAGCTTGGGGATGGCAGCAGATTTATTTAGCAGGAACTTTCCTTGCCATAGCACTTCATGGGGTTTGGAGTCAATGTTGAGAATTCCCAGAGCAACCTCACATTTACCATGGCTAATTCACCGATCCTGGACACTATGAAGTGATTTGGCATGGCCAATCCACCTAACCTGTGCAACTTTAGATTGTGGAAGTAAACTGGAGCACCCAGAGGAAACTCACGCAGATGGGGAGAATATGCCAGCTCCAAACAGACAGTCACCCAAGGGTGGAATCAAACTTGGATCCTGCTAACCACTGTGATGCCCCTTGTTAGGACATTGTTTGTAAGATCTGATTCTATGAGTCTGATAACATCGCTGTTTGATGACACTGTTGCTTGACTGGTCTGAGGCAGCCCTCTCAATTTTGGCACTAGTTTCCAGATGTTAGTAGCAAGGACTTTACAATGTTGATAGGGCTGAGTTTGCCTTTGTTGTTTCCAGTGGTTTGGTTGGTGCTAGATTGTCTGTCTGGATTCATTCCTTTTATTGAGACTTTTTAGCTCTTTGACAAAACTGAATGGGTCTCTCAGCCAGCTCAGAAGGCAGTTAAGAGTCAAACACATTGCTGTGGGCTCGGAGTGATTTGTAGGCCAGACGAAATAATAATGGCAGATTTCCTTCCTGAAAGGACGTCAGTGAACCAGATGGATTTCAGTGGCAATCAACAGTGGGTTCATGGTATTATTAGTTTTCTAATTCCAATTTTGTTTTGATTTCATTTCCATCATTTGCCATGGTGGGATTCCAACCTGAATATATAGAATAATTTCTGGATCTCTGGAATATTAGTCCATTTCTCATTTGTAGCAGTCTGGCTGTGATACTTGCCAGAATAACTGCCACAACTCTCTTGTGCAATTTTTTTCAAATTTATGATTAGGTATCTTTCTAGCAGTTTAAAACATTAAGCAGTACTAAGTTTAATTGATCAGCTTCACGGTCAAGGCCATAAGCATTGAGTATTGACCTTTTAACAGCTTTACAGTCTCAAAGAACAAACAAGGAACAAAGAAAATTACAGCACAGGAACAGGTCCTTCAGCCCTGCAAGCTTGTGCTGATCCAGATCCTCTATCTAAACCTGTCGCCTATTTTCCAAGGATCTGTATCCCTCTGCTCCCTGCCCATTCATGTATCTGTCTAGATACATCGTAAATGACACTACTGTATCCGCCTCTACCACCTCCGCTAGCAACGCTTTCCAGGCACCCACCACCCTCTGTGTAAAGAACTTTCCACGCATATCTCCCTTAAACTTCTCCTCTTCTCACTTTGAAATCATGACCCCTAGTAAGTGAGTCCCCCACTCTGGGAAAAAGTTTCTTGCTATCCACCCTGTTTATACCTCTCTTAATTTGGAGACCTCTGTCAGGTGCCCCCTTAACCTCTGACTTTTTAACGTAAATAATCCTAATGTATTCAACCTCTCTTCATAGCTAGCGCCCTCCATATCAGGCAACATCCTGGTGAACCTCCTCCAAAGCATCCAAATCTTTTCGGTAATATGGTGACCAGAACTGTGTGCAGTATTCCAAATGTGGTCGAACCAAAGTCTTATACAACTATAGCATGACCTGCCAACTCTTGTACTCAATACCCCATCCAATGAATAAAAGCATGCCTTATGCCTTCTTGACCACTCTATTGACCTGCATAGTGACCTTCAGGGTACAGTGGACCTGAACACCCAGATCTGTCTGTGCATCAATTTTCCCCAGGACTTTGCCATTTACTGTATAGTTTGCTCTTGAATTGGATCTTCCAAAATGTATCACCTCGCACTTGCCTGGATTGAACTCCACCTGCCATTTTCCTGCCCAACTCTTCAATCTATCTATATTCCGCTGCAATCTCTGACAGTCCCCTTCACTGTCTGCTACCCTACCAATCTTAATTTCATCTGAAAACTTGTTAATCAGACCATCTATACCTTGCTCCAGATCATTTATGTATATCACAAACAATACTGGTCCTAACACGGATCCCTGTGGAACACCACTGGTCACAGTTCTCCATTTTGAGAAACTCCCTTTCACTACACCTCTGTCTCCTGTTGCCCAGCCAGTTCTCTATCCATCTAGCTAGTACACCCTGGACCCAATGCAACTTTACTTTCTCTATCAGCCCACCATGGGGAACCTTACTAAATGTCTTACTGAAGTTCATGTATATGACATCTACAGCCCTTCCCTCATCTATCAACTTTGTCACTTCCTCAAAGAATTCTATCAAGTTGTAAGACATGACCTTCCCTGCACAAAACCATGCTGCTATCACTCATAAACCCATTTTCTTCCAAATGTAAATAGATCCTATCCCTCAGTATCTTCTCCAGCAGCTTCCCCACCACTGACGTCAGGCTCACTGGTCTATAATTACCTGAATTATCCTTGCTACCCTTCTTAAACAAGGGGACAACATTAGCAATTCTCCAGTCCTCCAGGACTTCACCCATGCTCAAGGATGCTGCAGAGATATCTGTTAAGGCCCCAGTTATTTCCTCTCTCGCCTCCCTCAGCAACCTGGGATTGATGCCATCCAGACCTGGGGACTTGTCCACTCTAATGCCTTGTCGAATACTCAACACTTGCCCCCCTCCTTATGCCGACTTACATAAGAACATAAGAACTAGGAGCAAGAGTAGGCCATCCAGCCTTCCCCGCCATTTAATAAGAGCATGGCTAATCTTTTTGAGACTCAGCTCCACTTACCCGCTCGCTCACCATAACCCTTAATTCCTTTAATGTTCAAAAATTTGTCTAACCTTACCTTAAAAACATTCAGCGAGATAACTTTAACTACTTCACTGGGCAGGGAATTCCACAGATTCACAACCCTTTGGGTGAAGACGTTCCTCCTGACCTCAGTCCTATATCTCCTTCCCTTTATTTTGAGGTGATGCCCTCTAGTCCTAGTTTCACCTGCTAGTGGAAACAACTTCCCTGCCTCCACCTTATCTATTCCCTTCATAATCTTATATGTTTCTATAAGATCTCCCCTCAGTCTTCTGAATTCCAATGAGTATAATCCCAGTCTGCTCAGTCTCTCCTCATAATCCAACCCTCTCAACTCTGGAATCAACCAAGTGAATCTCCTCCGCACCCTCTCCAGTGCAAGTATATCTCTTCTCAAGTAAGGAGACCAAAACTGCTCACAGTACTCCAGGTATGGCCTCACCAGGACCCCACACAGCTGCAGCATAGCCTCCCTGTTTTTAAACTCCATCCCTCTAGCAGTGGCAGACAAAATTCCATTTGCCTTTTTAATTACCTGCTGCACCTGTAATCCTACTTTTAGTGATTCATGCACAAGGACACTAAAGTTCCTCTGCAGAGCAGCCTGCTGCAATTTTTTACCATTTAAAACAGTCCATTTTGCTGTTATTCCTACCAAAATGGATGGCCTCACACTTAACAGCATTGTGCTCCATCTGCCAGACCTTTGCCCACTCACTTAGACTTCCCTCTGCAGACTTGCAGTGTCTTCCGCACACTTTGCTCTACTACTTACCTTAGTGTCATCTGCAAATTTTGTCCCCAACTCCAAATCATCTGTGTAAATTGTAAACAATTGCGGTCCCAATACTGATCCCTGAGGCACACCACTAACCACTGACGGCCAACGAGTAAAACACCCATTTACCCCTACTCTTTGCTTTCTACTGGTCAACCAGTCCTTTATCCATGCCAATACATTACCTGTAGTACCGTGCAACTCTACCTTATGTAGCAGCCTTTGTCAAATGCCTTTTGGAAGTCCAGGTACACCACATCCACAGGTTCTCCAATATCCACCAAGCAAGTAATGTCCTCAAAGAATTCCACCAAATTAGTTAAGCATGACCTACCCTTCATGAACCCATGTTGGGTGTCCCCAATGGGACAATTTATATCCAGATGTCTTGCTATTTCTTCCTTAATGGTAGGTTCAAGCATGTTCCCCACTACTGAAGTTAAGCTAACTGTCCTATAGTTACCTGCATTTTGTCTACTTCCTTTTTTAAACAGTGGCGTCACATTGGTTGTTGTCCAATCTGCGGGAACCACCCCAGAGTCCAGTGAATTTCGGTAAATAATTACTCGTGCATTTGCTATTTCCCCCATCACCTCTTTTAGTACCCTGGGATGCATTTCATCCTAGAGTACGAGACTTGACCTAGAGTAATCAAACATCTATCCCTAACCTCAACATCCATCATGTCCCTCTCCTCGGTGAATACTGACGCAAAAATCTCACTCATTTTCTCTGACTCCTCGCATAACTTCCCTCCTTTGTCCTTGAGTGGGCCAACCCTTTCTCTAGTTACTCTCTTGCTCCTTATGTACGAATAAAAGGCTTTAGGATTTTCCTTAACCCTGTTTGCTAAAGATATTTCATGACCCCTTTTAGCCCTCTTAATTCCTCCTTTCAGATTAGTCTACTTTCTCGATATTCTTCCAAAGCTTTGTCTGTTTTCAGTCGCCTAGACCTTATGTATGCTTCCTTTTTCCTCTTTGCTAGTCTCACAATTTCACCTGTCATCCATGGTTCCCTAAGCTTGCCCTTTCTATCTCTCATTTTCACAGGGACATGTCTGTCCTGCACTCTAATCAACCTCTCTTTAAAAACCTCCTACACATCAAGTGCAGATTTATCCTCAAACAACTGCTCCCCATCCACATTGCCCAGCTCCGGTTGAATCTTGCTATAGTTGGCCTTACCCCAATTTAGCACTCTTCCTTTAGGTCCACTCTCATCTTTGTCCATGAATATGCTAAAACTTACAGAATTGTGATCACTGTTGGTCTGGGTTGCTGTTCTGACAAGCTGTTGAGTCCATTCATATCTGTACCTGTTAAAACATTCTGCAACATCTAGGTCCAAACATTTTTTATTTTTACAGCTATCTTTTCAAATGAGGTGAACTATCTTTCCACTCCATCCTCTGTAAACGTAAGCATTAAATGTAGATATTACCCCCTCCCTCTTCTTCCTAGCTTCATTCTAAAAGTCTCACCAAGCCATGTTGTCTGAGTCTGTGACAACAAGGTGTAGAGCTGGATGAACACAGCAGGCTAAGCAGCATTAGGAGCAGGAAGGCTGACGTTTTGGTCCCAAACCCTTCTTCAGAAAATGTTGGTCTGTGTTGAGTCTGAGGCTGTGTTGTTCTTTCTCTTTGGAGATTAAGGCTTTAATTCCATTTCCCGTTTCATTGCTCTTTGTTTTTCTTTCTCTCACTTGACAACACAAGCTCTCTCATTTCCATTTCTCTCTTGTTCTCAAGTTCAAATTTTAAAATTCATTTCTAACTGAATTTTAGCTAACTCTCATGCTGACGTATCCATTTCAGGTCTTCCTACTTAAAGTCTAAATGCTGCATAATTGAGTATCTCATCCTTACAAAATCTTGCTTTTATTTCTGCCTTAAATTTAGCTGCTAACTCTCTGAGTAGCCTTAGTCAAAGATTTCAAATAATCTCCTGTTATAATTTCTATTCCCAGAAAAATCTTATCAATAGTTAAACATTTTGGAAGTCCAATTCTTGTAACAGATATTACCTGTAACATCAACAGCTCATTTTTATGTTCAGTACCTACATGTATTCATTTATTTAAAAGATTCAAATACCCCTCTTAAATTCAATAAACTTCTATCTTGCCATGAACTCCCACACTGATAAGTTTCCAGCTGACAGTAATATCAGATAAATCAGTTTCCAGATTGAAATCTGGCTTGACAGACTATAAGTTTTATTTTTATGATTTGATTATCATGGTGATCAGTCATTGAATAGATTCACATAAAGCAGTTGGTGTACTTTTAACAAAAGAACATATTTATTAATAAAAATAAATGAAAACAAATTTTTTACAAGATAATTTTAAAAGTTTTATCATAACATCAAAAATAAAGATTCAGCCCCATTTCTTTGCAATATCCTTTACAGACACTCAACACCACTAAAGTATCATTACTATCTTCACAAGTATCATTACTATCTTCACTCTTTTCTTATTAAACTAATGAGGACACAGACATTTTAAAATATTTTCTGCACAGTCACCAGATGTGATTCCCTGTGTCTCTCCAGGGCTAACAAACTAACTTCCTCACTGAACTGTAAGAAAAGCTCTACTTAGGCTGCTAAAGACTTAAGACTTCTTTCCACCTCTGATGGCTTGGAGATTGCCAAACATAAGCTGTCCTTCTTATACAGTGGTTTTCCTTTTGTAAACTAAATCTGCTTATGGCCTTTGACCTCTGTTTGTAGGTAAAAAGTGTGAAATACTCAAATTTGTAAACACTATGGTAATTCAAAACTAGAGGGCATAGGTTTAAGGTGACAGGGGAAATATTTAAAAAGGAAGTGAGGGGTAATGTTTTCATGCAGTGTGAAGCACATATAAATGAGCTACCAGAGAAAGTGGTAGAGGCTAGTACAGTTACATTTAAAAGGCACATGTAGATAGTGTGGTTGAGAAGGCATTTAGCATGCTTGACTTCATTGCTCAGACCATTTAGTATAGGAGTTGAGGTTGTAGAGGATGTTGGTGAGGCCTCTTCTGGATTACAGTTCTGGTCACCCCACTATAGGAAGGATATTAAAGTGGAGAGGTTTCAGAAATTATTTACCCGGATGTTTCCAGGAATGAGAGTTCGACTTATAAAAACAAGCTGGGACTGTCTCTGCCTGCTCCTGCCCCACCGAATTTATTTCCACCTATCTGGACTCCATTTTCTTCCCGTTGGTCCAGGAACTCCCTACCTATGTCCATGACACCACCCTCGTCCTCCTCTAGAACTTCCAATTCCCCGGTCCCCAACACCTCATTTTTACAATGGACGTCCAGTCTCTATACACCTGCATTCCCCATACAGATGGCCTAAAGGCCCTCCAATTCTTCCTGTCCCGCAGGCCCGACCAGACCCCTCCACTGATACCCTCATCCGTTTATCCAAACTCGTCCTCACCCTCAACAACTTCTCCTTTAATTCCTCCCACTTCCTACAGACAAAGGGGGTTGGCCATGGGTATCCACATGGGCCCAAGCTATGCCTGCCTCTTTGTAGGATAGAAGGAACAGTCCCTCTTCCGAAGCTACACTGGCCCTATCCTCCATCTCTTGCTCCGTTACATTAATGACCATATCGGCCCCGCCTCATGTTCCCACGAGGAGCTCGAACAGTTCATCCACTTCACTAACACCTTCCACCTCAACCTTACCGGACCATCTCTGATACCTCTCTCTCCTTCCTGGACCTCTCTGTCTCCATCTCTGGCATCCACTTGGAAACCGATATCCACTTTAGGCCTACCGATTCCCACAACTACCTAGAATACTGCTCCTCTCACCCACCTTCCTGTGAAAAGGCCATCCCCTATTCCCAATTCCTTCGCCTCCACCGCATCTGCTCCCGAGACGAGGCATTCCCCTCCCGAACATCCCAAATGTCGTCTTTTTTCAAGGACCGCAAGTTTCCCTCCACAGTGATTGAAAATGTCCTCGACCGTGTCTCCCGCATTTCCTGCAACTCATCCCTCACACCCCCTATCTGTAATAATAACCAAAACAGAATACCCCTCATCCTCGCGTACCACCCTACCAACCTCCAAATCAAATGCATTGTCCTCCGACATTTCTGTCATCTGCAATCTGACCCCACTACCAAAGACATTTTTCCCTCCCCACCCTTATCTGCTTTCCGGAAGGACCACTCTCTCCGTGACTCCCTTGTCCGCTCCACACTCCCCTCCAGCCCCACCACCCCCGGCACTTTTCCCTGCAACCGAAGCAAGTGTTACACCTGCCCCTATACCTCCCCCCTCACTTCCATCCAAGGCCTTAAGAAGACCTTCCACATCAAACAGATATTCACCTGCACATCTGTTAATGTGATATACTGTATCATCTGTTCCTGCTGTGGCCTCCTCTACATCAGGGAAACCAAGCAGAGGCTTGGGGACCACTTTGCGGAACACTTACGCTCAGTTTGCAACAAACAACTCCCCTCTCCCTCCTTGGATGACATGTCCATCCTAGGCCTCCTGCATTGCCACCCGAAAGATGCAGGAACAGCATCTCATAGTTCACTTGGGAACCCTGCAGCCCAAGAGTATCAATGTGGACTTCACAAGATTCAAAATCTCCCCTCCCCCAACCACACCCCATAACTAGCCCAGCTAGTCCCTGCCTCCCTAACCATTCCTCCCACTTCAAGCCCCACCCCCAAATGTCATCCCGCCTCCTTGACCTGTCCGTCCTCCCTGGACTGACCTATCTCCAACCTAGCTCCCCACCTACATTCACCTTCACTGGCTCTAACCACGCCTCTTTGACCTGTCTGTCTCCTCTCATCCTATCTTCTCCTTGATCCATCTTCTCTCCGCCTCCCCCCTCCCTATTTATTTCAAAATCCCCTTCCCCTCCCCCATTTCTGGAGAAGGGTCTCGACCTGAAACGTCATCTTTCCTGCTCCTCTGATGTTGCTTGGCCTACTGTGTTCATCCAGCTTCACACCGTGTTATCTAGGACTTTTTTCACTAGAGGGTAGGAGGTTGAGGGGTGACCTTTTGGGGTTTATAAAATTGTGAAGGCCACCAATTAGGTGAATAGCAAAGCTCTTTTTCTTTACGTGGGGGAGTTCAAAACTAGGGGTCATATTTGTAAGGAGAGAGGAGAAAGATTTAAAAAGGACATGAGGGTCAATATTTTTACACAGAGAGGTTGCATGGAATGGACTGCCAGAGGAAGTGGTATATGCAAGTTCAATAACAATGTTTAAAAGATTTTTGGGCAAGTACATGAATAGGAAATGTTTGGAGGTATATGGGTCAAATGCAGGCAGGTGGGACTAGTTTAGTTTGGGACTAGTTGGATGAGGAATCTGTTTCCTCGTTGTATGACACTATAAATGGGACTAGGTCAGATTGGTACATCTGGTCGGCATGGACTGGTTGGACTGAAGGGTCTGTTTCCATGTTGTATGAATCTGTAATTATCTCACCAGGTGGTTTATCTGGTCACTTAGCTTAAAAGCCACATGCTTTTTTGATATTTTGTCCAAATACTATAAAAAATGTTTCTGACCTCGAAAACAATCACCTTCGTTGAACTAAAACTAAATATTTATTTCCATCTACTTTAGAATTCATGTTACCCAACAATAACAATGTATATTAAACCATCACTGTAAAGAGGGGGAATGTTGTCAGTGGAAGGGAGAAGCCATCATGAACAGTGGGAGAGCTATCATTGGGAGAGGGTTGTCTGTATAGACAGTGAACTGTCAGTAAAGAGGCAGAGAAGTGGAGAGTTAGTAAAAGAGGGAGCTGTTGCTAGAGATGGGAAGCTGCTAGGAGGAAGTGGGGTAGTTTGTCTATGTGGAGAAAAGCTGTCAGTGGAAAGGGGGAGATATCAGAAGAGAACAAGGAATTGGCCAGAAGAGACAGGGGGAACAGTCACACTCACCTTTCTTTCTTCAGGGTGACCACCGACATACATGTGTGGCAGCAAGGTCTGGAATGGGAGATCAGTGCTGCAAATAGTGCTATCACACTGACTGCTGTTTGCAGACGCTTGGAGCAGCTGTATGTGCACATGTCTTAAGATGGAATGTTGGTAGTTGGTTGAGAGGGGTTTGATATCGATAGAGGAATGGGATATTGGGGGAGACGGGGGAACCATAGGTAGAGAAGGGAAGCAGTTGTTAGGAAGGAAATGCTGTTAGGGGGAGTGGTTAGAAGAGGAGGGAGCTGTTGATAGAAACAGGGAGAGCTGTCTTTCAAAAAGGGAAAGCTGTGGGTGGATTCAGGTGGTGGTATCGGAAAAGAAAGGAGCAATTGTTAAAGGCAATCTTTCTGTAAAGAGAGAGGATGGGTGAACCGCCACAGTGGGAAGGGAGAGCTGTTGGTAAAGAAGGGAAGTCTCTCAGCGGAGAGGAATAAAGCTATCACTCGAGAGGGATAGTTGCTGGTAGAGAGGGAGTGCTGTCAGTAAAGAGAAAAGAACTTCTGGTAGAGCACTGTTGAAAGAGTGTTGTCAGTGGCCAGGGGGCAATAGAGAGGAGGAGAGTTTTGGTACAATGAGGAACAGCTCTTGATAGGGAGAGAGTAGTCATAGAGTGGAGCTATCCACAGTGAGGGACAGCTGTTTGTCCACAGAGAGAGAGACAGGGACAGCTGGCTAGAGAGATCAAGAGCACTGTCATTAGAGGGCAGGAAAGATGTCAGCAGACAGTGAGCAAGCTGTCAGTTGGGAGCTTTCAGCAGACAAGAGGTGGAGAATTGTCAATAGGCAGTGAGAGAGCTATCAGTAGGGAATCAGTCAGGAGAGAATAAGAGAGATGTTGGTAGACAGGTGGGACTTGTCAGTAGAGAGAAGGAAAATTTGTTGAAAGCGGGATGGAGAGCGACAGAAAGAGAAATATAGAGTTGATGGGTGTGTGGAGGGTGAGTTCCTCCCACTAGGGATCCTTTCTAGCCTCAGTAAACCCATCACATTCACCCACATTCAATGATTCACTGTGGAGAGTGATCAGGAACATGAACCCTGACTTTGCCATTTAACTGTTGTTAGACGGTCAGCTCTGAATATTGTTTCAAGGTCATTGATGGTGTTGCCTGGAGATTGGTTACTTGATTTCCCCAAAGGTATTTTTTTCCATCCCATGTAAAATTCATTTGTGACAGTTAGTGACACTGCTTGTTTGACATAGGAGGCTTATAAATATAAGCACTTTGTTAATGATTAGGACAAGGGAATTGTGGCAGTGACTATGTGAAAGAATATATTGATTTTAAAATGAATATTTCATTTCTGGTGTTTTTTTTCAAAAATTATTCAAAACTGGAGTTCTCTTTAACGAGGGAGAGAATCCCAGGATGTTTCCTCACTTCCCTTCTTTGTCCTAAGTATTAATTCCAGGAACAGGCTTGAGTTTTCAAAGGGAGTAATTCCCAAAGATGTTGCAGTGTTCTGGAAAAAAACAGCAGTTTTGTCTCCTGAGGCAAACTGCAGACTCTTGTCTTAATGGGTGGGTGGGGGGTTTGAACTGGTGTTCAGGTGACCCTTTGGCCGTATTAATTCCTATCGTAGAATTTTGGTGCAAAAGTGAATGAATAAATGATTTATTTATTGTTACTTCCATTTTAGTGAATAGTATAGTAAAATACAGTGAAAAACTTCAACAGTCGCCACAATCTGGCGCCATTTCTGAGAAGTTAGGTGGCTATCCACAATGTGTCATAAACTTAGTTCCTTCGTCAGACCACATGGCATTCTTATGTCAGCTTCATTCTGACTACAGGTTGGCTACATCCAACCATACCAGTCATCAAGTTTCCATTCCCCAGAGGTATCCTGTGACCATCATGAATAGTGTACGTGTTTTTTTCTTGACTACCCCTTAAGTCAAATAGTCTGTCCATGTTCATGTGAGGATGATCATTTGAGATACACAGCTGGTCCCCAGTAAGGGAGGATGGATAAAGGAAGAGAATGCCTGAGAAAGAATGTTTGCTGTTTTGGTGTCGCAGCATGATGAATGTGACTAAGTGTTGAACACCCTTATTACGGGTGTGGAGATAATAGGAACTGCCGATGCTGGAGAATCTGAGATAACAAGGTATAGAGCTGGATGAACAGAGCAGCATCAGAGGAGCAGGAAATCTGATGTTTTGGGTCTGGATCCTTCTATACCTTGTTATCTCTTATTATGGGTGTGATTCTTTAGAATACATTCTAGTGCAATATGGTTGTTCTGCCTTGCACTTGTAGCTGTGATTTGTGTGGAGGGTTTGAGGGTCAGAACCAGGTATCAATGGTCTATAGTCGTTATACTGCACACTATCTTTACACCCTTGCCCTCTTGTGCTGTCTCCAAATATTAAACTCCCACCAATTGGCAGGCGTTGCAGTCAGTGTCTGGGAAAAGACTGAGGAGAGGCAGCAGTTTCACAGATACTTCTGACCACTTTTGCTTCCTTGTTTCGGTTTGATGATGACAAAGTGCGGAGGCTTGAGGGATGGGTGAGACAGGGTAGATCCCTTCAACAAATCCTGCCTGTTACGCTTCACAGGTGAAAGATGAGAAGGTGGTTCTAGATAAGTTTGACCTGACAGACTACGAGAAATGTGAAGAACTGCGCAAATCGAAAAGCCGAAGCAAGAAGAACCATAGCAAATTCACATTGGTCCGCAGCAAACAGCCCGGTAACACGGTGAGCCCCTCTTTCTATACACAATGCTATCTGATGTTTGTTATCTGTTTCCCTTGAAACCACTGAGCATACTCCCTTCCCACCAGCCTCTCCACTGAGGGTGTGGAGAGCAAGATGTTCTTTCTGTCTGCAAAGAACACAGCCCTGTGCATTCATACACATAGTTCCCCGTACATGCTACTGTGTCACACTGCTAGCCTGACTGACATTCCTCAATTGGTTGTCAATTTTTTTTTGCACAGTCAGGATTATTTCAACTCAACAGATAGGTGATAGCTTTTCACGGCTCATTAATGTGCTGATCAATCAGACTTAACCTGCCTGGTTTAAGATGTAATGAAAGCCTGGAGTTTAGCTGTCACTCATCATTAAATGGTACATTCTCCACAACTACATCTCTACTACTAAGAATCCACTTTCTAACCAATCTGTATTCTTCTTTCATGCAGTATAAATGTTGTTGTGCCCTTGAATTAGTATTCTTGCAAATTGTCCTGATGAGTGCAAGACAACAGTCTTTAAAAATGTATCTTTCGTCAGCAACACTCAAAACATAATATCTGACCATTGCCACATGGCTGTATTTTGGAACTTCCTGTGCCGAAATTACAATGCATTACAATAGTGATCGCATTTTAAATTTATATCACATTAGCTGCTTAGTATGTTGGAATGTCCTGAAATTATGAAAGATGCTGTATAAATTCTTCTCCCAAAATATTAAATTTACATTTCAGTTTAAATATACCATGAATAAATAGCAGTGGAATATTACAGAGTTATATGTTTGGTGTCAGTTTCATTGCTATGGTAATACTGTCATCACCATAGAATCATGCAGCACAGAAACAGACCCTTCGGTCCAAACAGTCCATGTCGAACATAATCCCAAATGAAACTAGTCCCACCTGCCTGCTCCTGGACCATACGCCTCCAAATCTTTCCTATTCATGTGTCTATCCAAATGTCTTTTAAACATTGTAATTGTACTCGCATCCACCACTTCCTCAGGAATTTCATTCTACATGTGAACCACCATCTGAATAAACAATTTGCCTCTCATTTCTTTTTTAAATCTCTCCACTCTTACCATAAAAATGTGGCCCCTAGTCTTTAAATTCCCCGCCCTAGGAAAAAAACAACTACCATTAACTCTATGTATACCTCTCATTATTTTATAAGTTTCTATCAGGTCGCCTTTCGACCTCCTGAGCTCCAGTCAAAGAAGTCCTAGCCTATCCAGGCTTTCTTTATAACTCAAACCTTCCATACCCAGCAGCATCCAGTAAATATTTTCTGAACCCTCACCAGTTTGATAATATCCTTCCCGTAACTGGGCAACAAGACCAGGACAAAGTATTCCAGAACAGGCCTCACCAATGTCCTGTACAACCTCAACATAATGTCCCAGCTCCTTTACTCAAAGGACGAGTGCAAAAGCAAGTGTGCCAAATGCCTGTTTAACCACCCTGGCCATATGTGATGCAAACTTCAAAGAATTATGTACCAGCACCGCTAGATCCCTTTGTTCTACAACACTACCCAAGGCCCTACCATCAATGGTATAAGCCCTACCCTTGTTTGTTGTATCAAAGTACAATATCTCGCATTTATCTAGATTGAACTGCATCTGCCATTTTTCAACCCATTTGATCAGAATCCCTAAATAATCTTAGAAAACCTTCTTCACTGTCTATTCTGCCACCAATTTTGGTGTCGTCCACAAACTTACTAACCATGCCTTCTATATTCTCATCCAAATCATTTACATAAATGACAAACGGAAGAGGACCCAGAACCAATCCCTGTACAATACTGCTGGTTGCAGGCCTCCAGTCCGAAAAGTAACCCTCCATTGTCACTCTCAGTCTCCTGCCATTAAGCCAATTGTGAATCCAACTGGAAAGCTCACCCTGAATCCCATGTGACCTAACTTTACTAATTCGTCTACCATGCGGAACCTTGTCAAAGGCTTTACTAAAATCCAAGTAAACAGTGTCTACCGCACTGCCATCATCAAACGTTCTGGTAACTTCCTCAAAAAAACTCAAGCAAGTTTGTGACACATTATTTTCCTTGCACAAAACCATGCTTATTATCCCTAATCAACTTCTGCCTCCCTAAATGTCCATAAATCCTTTCTTTTATAATCACCTCCAACAATTTACCCACAACTAAAGTCCGACTCACAGGTGTATAGTTCGCCTGTTTCTCCTTACAACCTTTCTTAAACAAAAGGCACAACATTAGCCACCCTCCAGTCATCAGGCATCTCATCCATAGTTATAGATAATGCAAATATTTCTGCAAGGGATCTTGCAATTTCCTCCCCTACTACACAATATTGTGGGATATATTAGATCAGGTTCCAGAGATTTATCTACCTTTATATTGTTTACATTACTCAGTCAACCCTGTCCATATGTATCTCCTTCCAGGTACCAAACCTAGTCTTCCTAGCTGTGAGCCCCGAGGAGAAAGAGTCATGGATTAACGTTCTGAGCAGTGCGCTCAGCCGAGCAAAGAACCGTGTCCTTGATGAGGTAATGACATACATCATGCTTTATGAACAAGGTGCAGCAGACCATGAATTCAACAGTGTTAAAATGGTATAGCACAGGCACTGTAGAAAGAACTTTAATCTACATGTATCCCTGTGCTGTCCCTGCCCTGGGAGTGTTTGATGGGGGAAACAGTGTAGAGGGAGCTTTACTCTGTTTCTAACCCCATGCTGTCCCTGTCCTGGGAACGTTGGTGGAGGACAGTGTAGAAAGAGTTGTACTCTGTATCTAACCCCATGCAGTTCTTGTCCTGCAAGTGTCTGATGGGGGATAGTATATATGAGGTTAGTACATTTGTCTTTACTTAAATGTGAAGGGGAGGGGTTGAGTTGAGAGCGTGCATGTGCACGCATGTGTGTTTGTCGGGGGGGGAACGGGACTGGTGTTTGCTCCTACATTTGAGGCTGATGTGCTTGTCATAGAGCGTAGTTTCCACTCTTATCATGTGTTTTGATTTCAGGTCACTGTCGACGAGGAAAGCTTTCTTGCTCACCCAACTAGAGACCGAGTAAAAATCCAGCACTCTCGCCGACCGCCCACTCGTGGCCACTTGATGGCAGTGGTGAGCGGATTCCTCATTATATACAAATGCACTGTTTAGAAGTAGGGTACAACTGAAGCAAAACATCTCTAACTTTTGTATTCTATTCCACTTGCACTAAACTCCAACATTCTCGTTCCCTTCTCAACCACTTGTTGCACCTGCAAACTACCTTTGTGATTCCTGTATTAGGATACCTAGATTCCTCCTCCACCTTCAAATTTAAACAAATGCTGCTTTTCTATTCTTCCACTTGTCAAAATGGACAAGTTCACATTTCCTCAAATTATACTCCACTTATCAATTTCTTTGCCCTCTCAACCTGTCAATATCTCTTAGCAGACGCCTTATATCCTCCTTAGATCTTATTTTCCTATCTATCTTTGCAAAATCAGTAAATTTTAACAGTCCCTTCAACCAAGTCATTGATATCAATTGTAAACAATTGAGGTCCTAACACCAATGCCTGTGGCACACCATTTGTTACTTCTTGCCAAACTGGAAGTGACCCATTTATACCTACACACTGTTTCCTGTCAATTAGCTCAGGTGGCTAGATGGCTGGTTTGTGATAAAAAGTGATGCCAACCTGCACCAGTTGAGGTTACTGTGAAAAACACTGCTTCTCTACCTTTTGCCTTGCCTGAGGTATGGTGACCCTCAGGTTAAACTGCAAGTAGACTCTTTCTAATGTGACAGCACCCCTGTGGTCTGGTAAGACTCTGGCAACTTTTTATCCATACAATTACATTACCCCGTATACCATGAGCTTTTATCTTGGGTTGTGAACTTTGATCTAACAGCTTTGAAATTTCTTCCGGAATCTAAGTACAGCACAACCACACAAGACCCCTTAATCACATTGCTCATAACTTCCTCAAAGAACTTTAACAGATTAGTCAGCATGATTTCTCTTTCACATAGCCATGCCGACTCTTTACAATTATATTAATATTTTCTAAGTTCTCTGTTGTATCCTCTTGAATAAAAATCTACCTGACAATGCAGAAAATTGCAAGATTATGTCCTGTGCACAAAAGGCAGGACAAATCCAACCCAGACAATTACCACCCCATCGGTCTACTCTTGATCATCAGAAAAGTGAACGAAAGCTGTTTTCAACAGTGCTGTTAAATAGCACCTGCTCAGCAATAATCTGCTCACTGACACTCAGTTCAGGTCCTGCCAGGGACACTCAGCTCCTGACCCATTCCAGGCTTGGTTCAAACAGAGGAAATTAAATACATATTTCAGTTATGTCTTTACAAAGGTGGACAGAAATAACATCACAAAAAATATCAAGAATCACAGGGTCTAATGGGAAGGATGAACTGAAAGAAATTAGTACTAATAGTGAAATGTTATTGTGGAAACTAACAAGAAGGGGAAGCTGTGCTTGACTAATCTTCTGGAATTTTTTGAGGTAACCTGTAGACTGTTTAAGGGGGAGCCAGTGGATGTGGTTTATTTGGATTTTCAGAAGGCTTTTGATAAGGTCCCACATACAAAATTAGTATTCATGGGATTAGAGATCGTGTACAGAAATGGACTGAGAACGGGTTGGCAGATGGAAAATAAAGACTCGGAATAAACATATCTTTTTCTGATTGGCAGGGAGTGACTAATGGAGCATTAAAGGGATCAGTGTTTTGAGCCCAGATATTCACAATATATATTAATGATTTAGATGAGGGAACTAAATTTAATATCTCCAGATTTGCAAATGACACAAAGTTGGGTGGAAGGGTATGCCATGGGAAGGATGCAGAGAAATTTCAGTACAGTTTAGACATGTTAAATAAGGGAGGAAATGGGTGGCAGATGCAGTATCATGTAGATAATTGTGAGTTTATCCAATGTAGTGGCAAAAACAGGCTGGTAGATTATTATCGTACACCAATTGCTGCAAGTAAGCAGGTGGTGAAGAGGCAAGTGGTATGCTGACCATCATAGGAAGAGGATTTGAGTAAGGGAACAGAAATGTCTTGCTACAATTCTACAGAGCATTGGTAAAACCAACAACACCGGGAGTATTGTGTGTAGTTTAGGTATTTTTGTATGAGGAAGTATATTCTGGCCACTGAGGGAGTACAAAGAAGATATACCAAACTGATTGTTGGGATGGCAGGACTGTGATATGGGGAGACACTGGATCAATTAGGACCATATTCACTAAAGTTGAGAAAAATGAGGGGGGATCTCAAAGATATCCATGAAATTGTCAAGCAGTAGACATGATAGATGTAGAAAGGATGTTTTCAATGACCCAGGGAGTCCAAAACCAAAGGGGCATAGACTAAGGTTAAGAGGTAGGTCTTTTAGGACAGATATGAGGAGAAATTTCTTCATGCATAGACTAGTAGGCCTATGGGAATTCTCTGCTATAGAAAATTATTGAGGCCAAGAAATTGAAGACTTTCAAGAAAGATGTGGATAAAACTCTTAGGACTAAAAGGACCAAAGAATAAGTGGAGAAGTTGAGAAGAATGAACTGATTTGGATGATCATCCATGATTATAATGAACATATAATTGCATTAACACTGCTGAGAGCCCCTCTCCCCAAATCCAACTGTGAGCATCGTGGGAGGGTGGGGGCATGGGTGGAGATGGGGGTTATCCTTGACCAGAAACTGAATTGGATGAGCCCTATAAATACTATGGCTATAAAAATAGGACTTAGCTGGGAATCCTGCAGTCAATAGCTCACTTCCTGACTCCCCAAAGTCTGCCCACCACCTACAAAACACAAAATAAGAGTGTGACAGAATACTCGCCACTTATTTGGATGACTGCCGCTCCAACAGTACTCAAGAGGCTTGATGCTTTCCAGGACCAAGCAGCATGCACTAAGTACAAAATGTATTGTATAACTTCACCAAGGCTTCTCAGGCAGCACCTTCCGAAAACCATGATGACATCTATTCAGTACAAAGCAGTCCCCTTGATTGGGATCATATCCTCCAGTCCATCCACCACTGACGCTCAGTAGCAGCAGTGTGTACAATTTACAAGTTGCGCTGCAGAAATTCACCAACTAATCCCAGTGTTGGTGCATGAAACTATCATCGAATTTTGTTAAAAACCCATCTAGTTCTCTGATATCCTTTAGGGAGGATAGAAAGTACGCTCTAAATCCACCAGCACACCCATCTCGAAGACAAGGGCAGCAGATACATGGAAATACACCACCTACAAGTTCCCTTCAAGCCAATCACTATCCCAACTTGTAAATATATCACTGTTCCTGGATCAAAATCCTGGAATTCCCTCCCTAAGCGCATTGTAGGTCAACCTATGGTAAGTAGACTGCAGCGGTTCAAGAAGGCAGCTCACCACCTTCAAGGGTAGTCATGAACAGAAAGTAAATGCTGGCTCACCCAATGACACCCATGACCCACGCATGAATAAAAAATAAAACAGGGATGAACAACAAATGTTGGGCCAGTCAGCAACACCCTCATCCATGAAACTAAAAAAAATCTAGCATTTTCCCTCTAAAACATGTGAAGTTAACTGGCACATACTTTGCTGTTTTCTGTCTTTTCTCGTTCCTGAATAGAGAAGTCACATTCCACTGTTTTCCAATCTGATGGGACCTCAACTTCACTTAGTGTAGTCCACGACCTAACAGAGTGCAGTTACAGAAATATTGGGAAGGGTTGGTCTGTGGCTGGAACAATATTGGAAACTTCTACCCTAGAAATCCCTGAAAACAGTGGGCTTCAATGCTGTGTGCAGGTTTAGGGAGGTTTCACAGATAAAGGAATTAGGTCAGGAGTTCAATCCTAAAATTTCAGTAAGTTATGGTTGATGGTCCCTTTAAGCTCCATTGCTGTGGAGCAATGTAAAAGATCTCAGGTTCTTCACAAATTGGTCCCTTTCAGTCACCAGATGTATGGATAAACAAATAACACCTGAACAAATTACCTGCACATTCCATAAAGAAATTAGAGGGCTGAACACCTGTCTAAGCTAGCATTCAGTCACTAATACTCCCTCACTCAATATAAATTTCATTTCAGATACAGATGACACATGTTGACCAATCTTAGCACAAGAGGAAACTCTATTTAACCCCAAAACAGCAAGTCAGTAGAGGCCTACTCAAGTGGCAACATTGGCTCCAGGCTTTAAGCCTTCACAGCCTGTGGGAGAGACTGGAATTGATTAGTTGGGCATGGAATAACTGAATAAATTTGGGAGCGATCCTACGTTCAGTTGATTTAAGAACTGAGCAGCTGCTTTCACCCAATTGTCCAATGGCTGGGGCATTATAACTTTTTTTTATTCCTTTACTGAATGGGAGCAAAGCCTCCATTGTTGCCTATGCCTAACTGCCCTTGAACTGAGTGGCTTCGGTAGGACTATTTCAGAGGGCAGTTAAATGTTAACCACATTGTAGTGTTGTGAAATTACATGTTGTGCAGACCAGGCATGGACAGTAGATTTTCCTCCCTAAAGGATATCAGAGAACCAGATGGGTTTTAACAAAAGTCGATGATGGTTTCATGCCCCATCTCTGGGATTAGCTTTCAATTCTAGAAGTAGTTAACTGAATTTAAATTCCACCAGTCACTATGATGGGATTCAAACTCACATCCCCACACCATTAGCCTGGGCCTCTGGATTACCAGGCCAGTGACATTGTTACTATACCACCAACTCTCTTAATTAATGAGCTTAGGGACTGCTGGAATGATCAGCTGTAGTTCCTTCACATGATTATTACTGTGGTGGAAATTGAACACACCTAAGAAGAGTGGCAAGTATGATGAAAGGAAAACAGGTACATGTGGGATTAGAATACTGCATATGTAAAGGATAAACACTAACACTGACTGGCTGAATGGCCTGTATCCATTTTCTAATTTGTGTGTGTGAATGTCGGAAATGCCAGGATCAAACTGCAATGCTCTCTGTAGTCGCAAATATTCACAATCTGGGCACTTAGGGCGAGGTTCACGGGAATCTGCACCCCAACAACAGCCATTGCACTGACAGTTTGAGGGATGGGGAGAACATTATAAAATGATTGATTGTTGTGTTTGCCCTAAGCAAGATTTGTGAAGTGTTTGTCTGGTGTCCACAGGCTTCTACCTCCACATCTGATGGCATGCTGACTCTCGATCTGATCCAGGAGGAGGATACAGCCCTGGATCTCCATGGGACTTGTGCAGATGGTTTCTGTACCAACCATCTTGGTACCAGCCACCACAAACTGAACCATGAAACCTCCACTAAAACCTCAGAGAGGGGAGACACAGTGACAGAGAAGGAACATCCCTCCAAGGTGGGCAAACTTCAGAAGAAAGGGGACAGCTGGCAGAGGGAATCTACTACCTCTCTAGATCGGGAGGGGAACTCCTCACCTGAGATCCCAAAAAAACTATCCTTTGCAGAGTTAAACAAGTGTGCATCAGAGGAAATTCTGTCACGTGCGGGATCCGCACACAGGTCTGCATTACGAAAAGGCTTTGAGACTCAGTCGAGCAGTATAGAACGGGACAAACTAGGGCGGGTCAGGGAACTCATTGCACTGAAACTGGAGAGAACTCAACAGCTGTTATTGGAGGCTGGCAGCCATGAGAGTCAGAAAAGGCAGAACAGAGACTCTCCAGGGATATCAGATGGGCAGGTCACTCTAAATGATACAGAGTGGCTACTCTCCGAGGCCCTGTCCAACTGGAACCAGGCCAAGCAGGTTCTGCAGGAGATTAAGGAATTGAGGGACCTCTGCAAGCAATCAGTTCGAATGTACACAGAACCAGCACTGACATCAGACAGCCAACCTCAATACAGGGGAAGTCTGATGTGAACTTCACAGGTCTTTAATGTGTGTCTTGGTAATCCTCCTTCTCTTGTTCAAATGGAAAACTTTGAGCCTGCCGGCAAGGGTCGCTCAGTTTCACCATGACCTTAACTTGGATTCAGTCCTAGCAGGAACAGATGAGTCTGATGGCCTGAGCTTGTGCAATCCTGTCTGGAAGGGAAGAACTATGAATCCACTTCATTCCAGCCAGGCGCAGTTGTCTGTGATGAATGATGGGATTGGACATTTTTCAATGCAAAGTCTGTGTTACAAACTGGAGTGAGCTGCATCTGAAACAAAGTCAGCTGTTTGTTTTGGGGTTAGTGGAGGGTGAGGGATGGAAGCCCCAACAGCTGCATGGATGAGGTTGCCCTGAGAACTCAAGTAGAAAGACTCTTTCCTGCCTTGTTGGCGTCAGCATTTCCATCTTGAAACAGCGTCTGGATAGTTTTTTGCAAAAGCAAAGTACTGCAGATCCTGGAAATATGGAAATAAAAGCTGAAAATTATGGAAATACACAGCAGGTTACACTGCATCTGTGGATAGAAAAATCAGATAATATTTCAACTCATCAGAACGCTGATGATAGGCCACAACCTGAAATGTTACCTCTATATCTATCTCCGTGGATGCTATTAAACCTACTGCCCATTCCCAGCATTTTCTATTTTTTATTTCAGGATAGTGTATTTAGTACCAGAGTTCCCATAATTTCAACCTTTAAAGGAGCTGTCCTGGAAATGTCAAAATTTGAAAATGACCATCCATCTCCAATGTGGAGATTTAGCCTTTAGGATTTTCAATCAGTATTAAATAGCAGTATATAAACTCAGAACTCCAGTTAAGCACCACCCACCCATCTCACTTATGCCTTTGTTACTTCTTTCCCAGTCAACCAAACAGTATTCACACTGATCCCTCATCAGTCATCCTCCTGGATTTACCACATATCAGTGACTCATTGGTTAGCACTGCTGCTTCACAGCGCCAGGGACCTGGGTTCAATCCCACCCTTGGGTGAATGTCTGTGTGGAGTTTGCACATTCTCCAGGTGCTCTGGTTTCCCTTCCACGTCCAAAGATATGCAAGTTAGATGGATTGGTCATGCTAGATTGCCCCTAGTGTGCAGGCTAGCCATGGGAAATGCAGGGTTATAGGGTAGGGCTGGGTGGGATGCGCTTTGGAGGGTCAGTGTGGACTTGATGGGCTGAATTGCCTGCTTTCACACTTGTGGGATTCCATGATATCTTGTCCACCTTTCCTTCACCCCTAACCACTCCTCACCTGCCCCCCTCGACCCTAGCCTGTCCCACCTGCCCTCCCTTCAGCTGTATCCTGCCCCTGTGAGGATTGTCCTTGTGAGGATCAAATACGGGTGCCACATCTCCTCCAGGGCAGAAACCTTATTGGAAGATGAATGGTCTTGACCATGGGTGCCAACTACTCACAATATCTAGTTGTACAAAATCCATGGGGAAGGGAGGGTTACAAAGAACTTGTGACATTCTGATCTTTGTAAAGGAGGGGATGGGAGTAAGAAGTTGACTAACCGACCATGTAGCAATGCAAGGTACAACTCCTGATCCTTCTGCAGGACAGACACATACTTATCTAATCAAGTGCAGATGTATCAGTACCTCAGTGTAGGGATTTACGTGGTCCAAATGTTTTATGAAGCTTCTAATCGCTCAGTGTTCTTAAGGTGCTATGAGTCCTGTCAGATCTGTTACTGTCCAATTGTTTATTCAAGCACAGCCTTATGTCAGCCTAAAGGAATGGACTGCAGCCTCAGTCACAATCACCACCTTCCTGTTAATTCCAAGGTGCCCTGATGTTCTATGTCTTGCAGAACAATTCAGAGAAAACAATATGTAAACCAAGACGGGAGAAGTGATAGGCTAATAACGTTTTATTTTTCCAAGATTAACCTCTCGGTCTTCCCTTTGCCCCAGCACTGTCAGGTCCTGATCTATCTTTACTTCTTTTGAATTTTTTTGAAGCTGTGATTTTAATACAATTAAATTAAACTGAGTAAAATGAAATGCATCCCGTCTATTATTGTGCACAATGCCTGGACCACCTATCAGACATTAAATATAGCAGCAAATTACTGCAGATGCTGGAATCTGTACTGCAAACAAAAATCACGAAATCACAGCAAGTCAGGCAGCATTCATGGAGAAAGAGCAAGCTAATGTTTCGAGCTCTGATGAAGAGACAGCTAGACTCAAAGTTAGCTTGCTGTTTCTCCATAAATGCTGCCTAGCCCACTGTGATTTCCAGCATTTTTGTTTTCATTAAACATTAATACATTTCATTAATACATTAAACAGCTTCTTTCTTGATCGCTTTCT
This sequence comes from Stegostoma tigrinum, assembly GCF_030684315.1. NCBI lineage: Eukaryota > Metazoa > Chordata > Chondrichthyes > Orectolobiformes > Stegostomatidae > Stegostoma > Stegostoma tigrinum. Next base: position 895,275 of record NC_081400.1, on the reverse strand, counting down.
CTCAATTTTCCCATTGAAGTTGCTATCTCCACAACTATAAACAAAACGATCTTTTCTAAGATAATTGTGCTGCAATTACATCTTCCTACCAGTGGCGGGGTGAGCATGACGTTTGCAGTACTGACAGGGAACATGTTACTATTGTTTGACAAGTTTATGTGTAGTCATACAGCACAGAAACAGATGCATCAGACGAACTCGGCTACACTGACCAGACATTGTTAAGTCTGACCTAACCCCATTTACCATCATGTGGTCCATATCCCTCTAAATCCTTCCTATTCATGTACCCATCCAGATGGCTTTTAAATGCTGTAATTGAACCCTCCTCATCACTTCATCTGGCAGCTCATTCCATACATGCACCACCCTCTGTGAAAAAGTTGCCTCTTCAGATTCTTTTAAAGTTTTTCCCTCTCACCTTAAATCTTTTCTTCTACTTCTGAACTCCCCAACCTAGCAAAAAGACCTTAGCAGTTCATCCTATCCATGCCACTCATGATTTTATAAACCTCAGCCTCCGGAACTCCAGGAAAAAAAGCTCCAGCCTTTTCAGCCTCTCATTACAACCCAAACCGTCCAGTCTTGGCAACATCCTTGTAAATCTTTTCTGCACCCTTTCTGGTTTAATAACATTCTTCCCATAGAAAGGCAATTAGAACTGAACACAATATTCCAAAAGTGGCCTCACCAATATCCTGCCCAGCTGCGACATGACGTCCCAATTCCTATACTCGTTGTTTTGACCAATAAAGGCAAGCGTACTAAATGCCTTCTTCACCACCCTGTTTACCTGCAACTCCACTGTCAAGGAACTATGCACTTGCACCCCTAGGTCTTTGTTCCGCAACACTTCCCAGGGCCTTATCATGAGTGTAGAAGTCCTGCCTTGGTTTGCCTTACCAAAATGCCACACCAAGTGCAGTTTTTATTATAAATGTTGGCATGGATTTTTTTTTTACAAAGTAACAATAGGACAAATGACTGAAATGGGGACTAAGTACACTGAGACTACTGTTCTCTGTCCTTTTAATCCTGCTTCATCTGGCTCCAACCCCCAAACTTGGCCCCTTCACCTGCTCTGCTAATCAATAAGATCTTGGCTGCTCTGATTGTAACATCAAATCCATCCTCCTGCCTACCCCCAATAACCATTCAACCCGGTTTAAAAAGAATATATCCACCTCTACCTTAAAAATATTCAAAGACTTTTCTTCCACCACATTTTCAAGACATCTCCAAATACGCTCAACTCTGTTAGAATAAAAATGTTGCCTTATCTCAAGTTTTAAATTGGTGATCTCTTATTTTTAAAGTATTAAATAGATTGTTCAGGTTTGTTAACTCTTCCGGAAGTTCAGCCTCAATGAGCACTGGTAGCCCTTCACCACCTTATTCAGGTGTTCTTGATATCTGAAGGGTCAATCAGATCTTGCTAAGGTATCACGTAGCATTCCTGCCTCAAGTCATGGATTGGGAGATCAAATCCCAGGTATCCTGGGTTTATGCTTCAATGCAGTAAGCAGTGATTGCTGCTTATAGGAAAAGATGTTATGCTGAGGCCCTGTCTGCTCTCTTGGGTGGACAGAAGAGATTCCTTTGCACTGTTTTGGAAAGATTATAGGTATTCTTGAATCAACTCCATTAAAACAGAAATCTCTCATTGTTACAGAGATAATGGGAACTGCAGATGCTGGAGAATCTGAGATAACAAAGTGTAGATCTGGATGAACACAACAGGTCAGGCAGCATCTTAGGAGCACAAAATCTGACGTTTTGGGCCGAGAGCCACCATCTGAGGAAGGGTCTAGGGCCGAAACGTCAGCTTTTATGCTCTAAGATGCTGCTTGGCCTGTTGTGTTCATCCAGCTCTACACTTTGCTATCTCTGTCATTGTTACGTTGATGTTTGTGGCGGGGGGGGTTGCTGAGCATAAACTGTCCACTATATATTCATTACAACTAAATGACGATACTCAACTGGCATTTCATCAACTGTAAAACATTTTAGGACAACCCAAAGTTATGAAAGACACCACATAAATGCAAGTTGCATGTCTTTTCTTCTGTGATGGCCCAGATAGTAAAGACTAAGTGACTATTTGGTCATTGGGGCATCACAATGTTGATCTTAGCTTATATTTTGTCACTTGTCTCAGCAGAAGGCTCTGACCAGTGGTCAGGAGTAGGACAGCAGCTGATTTGGTATCGTCTTGCCTGAACTCAGGGCCAAAGCAGCCCACAGAATCAGTCTCATCTGTGATATTAAGAGATGTAAACATCCTGCTCCAATCCACTGTCTCAACTCACACATCAAGGACAGTCGGCTAAATGGAAGATACTGACACCCATGGAACCCAAACCTGGTGAGCTTTGTACTTGGGAAGATGTGGGAGAAGTTCAGATGAAATAAAATTTAATTGGAGTTGTGCTGAATTGTGGTTTCTGAAAGAAACAGAGGTGTTTATTTATTACTGCGCTTTAATTAACCCCAGGACGTTCCTAAGTACCTCACAGCCAATTAAATGCTTTTGAAGTTTAAGTGCGCTTGTAATATAGAAAATGCAGCAAAGAACCTGCAATGAACTAGCTTTCACAAACAGCAATGCAAGAATGAACAAACATTTTTATTTTAAATAATACTGGTTAATGGGTACATGTTGTTTATAGGACATCAGGGAGAACTCTGCCCTTGTACCAAATAAAACCAAAGGATCCTTCACATCCAACCATGAGGGCAGATGGGCACACGGGCACACATAGAACATTACAGCACAGTACAGGTCCTTCAGCCCTCGATGTTGTGCCGACCTGTCATACCGACCTGAAGCCCATCTAACCTACACTATTCCACGTATGTCCATAGCCTATCCAATGACGACTTAAATGTACCTAAAGTTGGCGAATCTACTACCGTTGCAGGCAAAGCGTTCCATTCCGTTACTACACTCTGAGTAAAGAAACCACCTCTGACATCTGTCCTATATCTTTCACCCCTCAATTTAAAGCTATGCCCCCTCGTGCTTGCTGTCACCATCCTAGGAAAAAGGCTCTCCCTATCCACCCTATCAAACGCTCTGATTATTTTATATGTCTCAACACAGTTTTAACATTCATCCAGATTGGATTACATGTCAAAGAGTCAGCAATGGGCCTTAAATATAAGATTTTCTGAATGAGAAGCAGGTATGTGATCCATTGATCGAGACGGCAATGAATCGGAGTCTCTTGCTCTGAGGAGTCTGTTAGTAATTGGTTTGGGGCTAGTCTGGGACATACAGGGTTAAGACTCTGCTTATTAGTGAAGAGGAGGAGGCAAGGCCCTTGTGTACATGACTGACTGCTCGATTGCTGCACTCTCATTTCCTTATTTGATATCAAACTGACCTGGGCACTTGATTGGAGCAGAGTGTTCAAAGCAGGGAAGCTAAAACAGGAAGGTGGAGGAATGAATGAATGAATGAATGACAAAGTGTAAGCACAGGCAAGGAACAACAATGCTGCAAATGAGCTCAGTTGCAATTGAGAAAGGAGATAAGCAAGACGACATTAAAACATGCATCATTACCACTTTTTTAGAGGCCAGCAGTTTTAAAGGGCCTGACGTGTTCAGGCCGTCTAGTTTGTACTAAGTCTCAGATGAAATGCCTGGATAATTCTGTTAACCTTTATCTCTTACAAGATTTATTTCCTCTTAAACAGATGGAATGTTATTTATATTGCAATGTTGCTGAGGGTCAGTGGTGAAGGGGACTCAGAGTAAGAGAATCAGAACTGAGGGAGCACTGCAGTGTTGAAACATTGATGCTGACGAGGCTATGCATTCCAGAGGCTAAGGACTGGGGGAGAAGCACACTGTCAGACGTTCAGTACTGAGGGAGCAGTACACTGTCAGGGGATTAGTACTAACAGAGCAGTGCACTTTAAGGTGCTCAACACTAAGGGTGCAGCACACTGTCAGAGGCAAAGCACTGAGGGTGCAGCACACTGTCAGAGGCAAAGCACTGAGGGTGCAGCACACTGTCAGAGGCAAAGCACTGAGGGTGCAGCACACTGTCATAGGGTCTGTCCTGAGGAGGCAGCGCACTGTCAGAGGGTCAGTACTGAGGGTGCAGCGCACTGTCAGAGGGTCAGTACTGAGGGTGCAGCGCACTGTCAGAGGGTCAGTACTGAGGGTGCAGCACACTGTCAGAGGGTCAGTACTGACGGTGCAGTACACTGTCAGAGGGCCAGTACTGACGGTGCAGTAGACTGTCAGAGGGTCAGTACTGACGGTGCAGTACACTGTCAGAGGGTCAGTACCGAGGGAGCAGCACACTGTCAGAGGCTAAGCACTGAGGGTGCAGCGCACTGTCAGAGGCTAAGCACTGACGGTGCTGCACTGTCAGAGGCTAAGGACTGACGGTGCAGCACACTGTCAGAGGCTAAGCACTGACGGTGCAGCACACTGTCAGAGGCTAAGCACTGACGGTGCAGCACACTGTCAGAGGCTAAGCACTGACGGTGCAGCACACTGTCAGAGGCTAAGCACTGACGGTGCAGCACACTGTCAGAGGCTAAGCACTGACAGTGCAGCACACTGTCAGAGGCTAAGTACCAAGGGGGCAGCTCACTGTCAGAGGCTAAGTACTGAGAAAGCAATCACTGTCATAGGGTCTGACCTGAGGGAGCACTGCACTGTCGGGGGGTCTGACCTGATGGTGCAGTGCACTGTCAGAGGGTCATACTGAGGGTGCAGTGCACTGTCAGAGGCAAAGCACTGACGGTGCAGCACACTGTCAGAGGCTAAGGACTGACGGTGCAGCACACTGTCAGAGGGTCAGTACTGAGGGTGCAGCACACTGTCAGAGTGTCAGTACTGAGGGTGCAGCACACTGTCAGAGGGCCAGTACTGAGGGTGCAGCACACTGTCAGAGGGTCAGTACTGACGGTGCAGCGCACTGTCAGAGGGTCAGTACAGAGGGTGCAGCACACTGTCAGAGGGTCAGTACTGACGGTGCAGCACACTGTCAGAGGGTCAGTACAGAGGGTGCAGCACACTGTCAGAGGGTCAGTACTGAGGGTGCAGCACACTGTCAGAGGGTCAGTACTGACGGTGCAGCACACTGTCAGAGGGTCAGTACAGAGGGTGCAGCACACTGTCAGAGGGTCAGTACAGAGGGTGCAGCACACTGTCAGAGGGCCAGTACTGAGGGTGCAGCACACTGTCAGATTGTCAGTACTGACGGTGCAGCACACTGTCAGAGGGCCAGTACTGAGGGTGCAGCACACTGTCAGAGGGCCAGTACTGAGGGTGCAGCACACTGTCAGAGGGTCAGTACTGACGGTGCAGCACACTGTCAGAGGGTCAGTACTGACGGTGCAGCACACTGTCAGAGGGCCAGTACTGAGGGTGCAGCACACTGTCAGAGGGCCAGTACTGAGGGTGCAGCGCACTGTCAGAGGGTCAGTACAGAGGGTGCAGCACACTGTCAGAGGGTCAGTACAGAGGGTGCAGCACACTGTCAGAGGGCCAGTACTGAGGGTGCAGCACACTGTCAGAGGGTCAGTACAGAGGGTGCAGCACACTGTCAGAGGGTCAGTACTGACGGTGCAGCGCACTGTCAGAGGGTCAGTACAGAGGGTGCAGCACACTGTCAGAGGGTCAGTACTGACGGTGCAGCACACTGTCAGATTGTCAGTACTGAGGGTGCAGCACACTGTCAGAGGGCCAGTACTGAGGAGGCAGCGCACTGTCAGAGGGTCAGTACTGAGGGTGCAGCACACTGTCAGAGGGTCAGTACTGAGGGTGCAGCACACTGTCAGAGGGTCAGTACTGAGGGTGCAGCACACTGTCAGAGGGTCAGTACTGAGGGTGCAGCACACTGTCGGAGGGCCAGTACTGACGGTGCAGCGCACTGTCAGAGGGTCAGTACTGAGGGTGCAGCACACTGTCAGAGGGTCAGTACTGAGGGTGCAGCACACTGTCAGAGTGTCAGTACTGAGGGTGCAGCACACTGTCAGAGGGTCAGTACTGAGGGAGCAGCACACTGTCAGAGGGTCAGTACTGACGGTGCAGCACACTGTCAGAGGCTAAGTACCGAGGGGGCAGCTCACTGTCAGAGGCTAAGTACTGAGAAAGCAATCACTGTCATAGGGTCTGACCTGAGGGAGCACTGCACTGTCGGGGGGTCTGACCTGATGGTGCAGTGCACTGTCAGAGGGTCATACTGAGGGTGCAGTGCACTGTCAGAGGGTCAGTACTGAGGGTGCAGTACACTGTCAGGGGGTCTGTCCTGAGGAAGCAGCGCACTGTCAGGGGGTCAGTCCTGAGGGAGCAGTGCACTGTCAGAGGCTCAGTACTGAAGGAGCAACACATTGTCAGAGGCTATAAGTACTGAGGAAGCAGCACACTGTCAGAGGGTCAGTACTAAGGAAGCAACACACTGTCATAGCTGTCCGGAGAGAGCAGTGCACTATCGGGGGGCCAGTACTAAGGGTGCAGTACACTGTCAGGGGGTTATACTGAGGGAACAGTGCCATGTCAGAGGGTCATACTGAGGGAGCAGTGCACTGTCAGAGGCTCAGTACTGAAGGAGCAGCACATTGTCAGAGGCTATAAGTACTGAGGGTGCTGTACACTGTCAGAGGGCCAGTACTGAGGGTGCAGTACATTGTCAAAGGCTAAGTACAGAGGGTGCAGCACATTGTCAGAGGCTAAGCACTGAGGGTGCAGCGCACTGTCAGAGGCTAAGCACTGAGGGTGCAGCGCACTGTCAGAGGCTAAGCACTGAGGGTGCAGCGCACTGTCAGAGGCTAAGCACTGAGGGTGCAGCGCACTGTCAGAGGCTAAGCACTGAGGGTGCAGCGCACTGTCAGAGGCTAAGCACTGAGGAAGCAACGCACTGTCAGAGGGTCAGTACTGAGGAAGCAACGCACTGTCAGAGGGTCAGTACTGAGAAAGCAACGCACTGTCAGAGGGTCAGTACTGAGAAAGCAACGCACTGTCAGAGGGTCAGTACTGAGGAAGCAACGCACTGTCAGAGGGTCAGTACTGAGGAAGCAACGCACTGTCAGAGGGTCAGTACTGAGGAAGCAACGCACTGTCAGAGGGTCAGTACTGAGGAAGCAACGCACTGTCAGAGGATCAGTACTGAGGAAGCAACGCACTGTCAGAGGGTCAGTACTGAGGAAGCAACGCACTGTCAGAGGGTCAGTACTGAGGAAGCAACGCACTGTCAGAGGGTCAGTACTGAGGAAGCAACGCACTGTCAGAGGGTCAGTACTGAGGAAGCAACGCACTGTCAGAGGGTCAGTGCTGAGAAAGCAACGCACTGTCAGAGGGTCAGTACTGAGGAAGCAACGCACTGTCAGAGGGTCAGTGCTGAGGAAGCAACGCACTGTCAGAGGGTCAGTACTGAGGAAGCAACGCACTGTCAGAGGGTCAGTACTGAGGAAGCATCGCACTGTCAGAGGGTCAGTGCTGAGGAAGCAACGCACTGTCAGAGGGTCAGTGCTGAGGAAGCAACGCACTGTCAGAGGGTCAGTACTGAGGAAGAAACGCACTGTCAGAGGGTCAGTACTGAGGAAGCAACGCACTGTCAGAGGGTCAGTACTGAGGAAGCAACGCACTGTCAGAGGGTCAGTACTGAGGGAGCAACGCACTGTCAGAGGGTCAGTGCTGAGGAAGCAACGCACTGTCAGAGGGTCAGTACTGAGGAAGCAACGCACTGTCAGAGGGTCAGTACTGAGGAAGCAACGCACTGTCAGACGGTCAGTACTGAGGAAGCAACGCACTGTCAGAGGGTCAGTACTGAGGAAGCAATGCACTGTCAGAGGGTCTGTCCTGAGGGTGCTGTACACTGTCAGAGGGTCAGTCCTGAGGGAGCAGTGCACTGTCAGACGGTCATAGTGACGGAGCAATACACTGTCAGAGGGTCAGTCCTGAGGGAGCAGTGCACTGTCAGAGGTTCGGTCATGAGGGTGCTGTACACTGTCAGAGGACCAGTACTGAGGGTGCAGTGCACTGACAGAGGGTCGGTCCGGAGGGAGCAGTGCACTGTCAAAGGGTCAGCGCTGAGGGTGCAGTGCACTGTCGGGGATCAGTGCTGAGGGAGCAGTACAGTGTCTGGGGGTCTGTCCTGAGGGAGCAGCACACTGTCAGAGGCAAAGTACTGAGGGAGCAGCACACTGTCAGAGGGTCAGTACTAAGGAAGCAACGCACTGTCGTAGCGTCTGTCCGGAGAGAGCAGTGCACTATCGGGGGACCAGTACTAAGGGTGCAGTACACTGTCAGGGGGTTATACTGAGGGAACAGTGCCATGTCAGAGGGTCATACTGAGGAAGCAGTGCACTGTCAGGGGGTCAGTACTGAGGAAGCAGTGCACTGTCAGAGGGTCTGTTCTGAGGGAGCAGTGCACTGTCAGGGGGTCAGTCCTGAGGGAGCAGTGCACTGTCAGAGGGTCAGTACTGAGGAAGCAGCGCACTGTCAGAGGGTCTGTTCTGAGGGAGCAGCGCACTGTCAGGGGGTCAGTCCTGAGGGAGCAGCGCACTGTCAGGGGGTCAGTCCTGAGGGAGCAGCGCACTGTCAGGGGGTCAGTCCTGAGGGAGCAGCGCACTGTCAGGGGGTCAGTCCTGAGGGAGCAGCGCACTGTCAGGGGGTCAGTCCTGAGGGAGCAGCGCACTGTCAGGGGGTCAGTCCTGAGGGAGCAGCGCACTGCCAGGGGGTCAGTCCTGAGGGAGCAGCGCACTGCCAGGGGGTCAGTCCTGAGTGAGCAGCGCACTGCCAGGGGGTCAGTCCTGAGGAAGCAGCGCACAGCCAGGGGGTCAGTCCTGAGGAAGCAGCGCACAGCCAGGGGGTCAGTCCTGAGGAAGCAGCGCACTGCCAGGGGGTCAGTCCTGAGGAAGCAGCGCACTGCCAGGGGGTCAGTCCTGAGGAAGCAGCGCAGTGCCAGGGGGTCAGTCCTGAGGAAGCAGCGCACTGCCAGGGGGTCAGTCCTGAGGAAGCAGCGCACTGCCAGGGGGTCAGTCCTGAGGAAGCAGCGCACTGCCAGGGGGTCAGTCCTGAGGAAGCAGCGCACTGCCAGGGGGTCAGTCCTGAGGAAGCAGCGCACTGCCAGGGGGTCTGTCCTGAGGAAGCAGCGCACTGTCAGAGGCTCAGTACTGAAGGAGCAACACATTGTCAGAGGCTATAAGTACTGAGGAAGCAGCACACTGTCAGAGGGTCAGTACTAAGGAAGCAACACACTGTCATAGCTGTCCGGAGAGAGCAGTGCACTATCGGGGGGCCAGTACTAAGGGTGCAGTACACTGTCAGGGGGTTATACTGAGGGAACAGTGCCATGTCAGAGGGTCATACTGAGGGTGCAGCACACTGTCAGAGGGTCAGTACAGAGGGTGCAGCACACTGTCAGAGGGTCAGTACTGACGGTGCAGCGCACTGTCAGAGGGTCAGTACAGAGGGTGCAGCACACTGTCAGAGGGTCAGTACTGACGGTGCAGCACACTGTCAGAGTGTCAGTACTGAGGGTGCAGCACACTGTCAGAGGGCCAGTACTGAGGAGGCAGCGCACTGTCAGAGGGTCAGTACTGACGGTGCAGCGCACTGTCAGAGGGTCAGTACTGAGGGTGCAGCACACTGTCAGAGGGTCAGTACTGAGGGTGCAGCACACTGTCAGAGGGTCAGTACTGAGGGTGCAGTACACTGTCAGAGGGTCAGTACAGAGGGTGCAGCACACTGTCAGAGGGTCAGTACTGAGGGTGCAGCACACTGTCAGAGGGTCAGTACTGAGGGAGCAGCACACTGTCAGAGGGTCAGTACTGACGGTGCAGCACACTGTCAGAGGCTAAGTACCGAGGGGGCAGCTCACTGTCAGAGGCTAAGTACTGAGAAAGCAATCACTGTCATAGGGTCTGACCTGAGGGAGCACTGCACTGTCGGGGGGGTCTGACCTGATGGTGCAGTGCACTGTCAGAGGGTCATACTGAGGGTGCAGTGCACTGTCAGAGGGTCAGTACTGAGGGTGCAGTACACTGTCAGGGGGTCTGTCCTGAGGAAGCAGCGCACTGTCAGGGGGTCAGTCCTGAGGGAGCAGTGCACTGTCAGAGGCTCAGTACTGAAGGAGCAACACATTGTCAGAGGCTATAAGTACTGAGGAAGCAGCACACTGTCAGAGGGTCAGTACTAAGGAAGCAACACACTGTCATAGCTGTCCGGAGAGAGCAGTGCACTATCGGGGGGCCAGTACTAAGGGTGCAGTACACTGTCAGGGGGTTATACTGAGGGAACAGTGCCATGTCAGAGGGTCATACTGAGGGAGCAGTGCACTGTCAGGGGGTCAGTACTTTCCTATTCACTCAATCCATGCCCCTCAAGATCATATAAACACTCCAAGGTCACTAATCAACAGACAACAAAATGTTTGGCTGGATGAGCACAGCAAGCCCAGCAGCATCTCAGGAGCACAAAAGCTGACGTTTCGGGCCTAGAAATGAACATTAAATGTACAGCACAGTACAGGCCCTTCGGCCCACGATGTTGTGCCGTGGAATAATCCTGATCCAAAAATAAAATAACCTAACCCACATTCCCCTCAATTCACTGCTGTCCATGTGCATGTCCAGCAGTTGCTTAAATGTCACTAATGACTCCGCTTCCACGACTACCACTGGTAAACTATTGCATGCACTCACAACTCTCTGGGTGGGGAACCTCCCTCTGACGTCTCCTCTATACCTTCCTCCTAACACCTTAAGACTATGACCCCTCGTGGCAGTCAGTCCTGCCCTGGGGACAAGTCTGGCTATCAACTCTATCCATGCCTCTCATTACCTTGTACACCTCGACCAGGTCACCTCTCTTCCTCCTTCTCTCCCGTGAGAAAAGTCCGAGCTTAGTCAACCTCTCCTCGTAAGACAAGCCTTCCAGACCAGGCAGCATCCTGGTAAACCTCCTTTGCACCCTCTCCAAAGCATCCACATCTTTCCTATAATAGGGCGACCAGAACTGGACACAATATTCCAAGTGTGATCTCACCAGGGTTTTGTAGAGCTGCACATAACCTCGCGGCTCTTAAACTCAATCTCCCTGTTAATGAAAGCCAAAACACCATATGCTTTCTTAATAACTTTATCCACCTGGGTGGCAACTTTGAGGGAGCTATGCACTTGAACACCAAGATCCCGCTGTTCCTCCACACTGCTGACAATCCTGCCGTTAATCCTATATTCAGCATTTAAGTTCGACCTTCCAAAATGCATCACTTCACATTTATCCAGGTTGAACTCCATCTGCCATTTCTCAGCCCAGCTCTGCATTTTGTCAATGTTTCGCTGAAGCCTGCAATAGCCCTCGATACTATCAACGGCACCTCCAACCTTTGTGTCATCAGCAAACATACTAACCCACCCCTCAGCCTCCTCATCCAAGTCATTTATAAAAACTACCAAGAGCAGAGGCCCGAGAACAGAGACCTGTGGGACACCACTCAGCACTGACCTCCAGGCAGAATATTTAACATCTATAACCACTCTCTGCCTCCTGTCAGCCAACCAATTCTGAATCCAGACAGACAAATCACCCTGTATCCCATACCTCCTGACTTTATGAATGAGCCCGCCATGGAGAACCTTATCAAATGCCTTGCTGAAGTCCACGTACACCACATCCACTGCTCGACCCTCATCAACCTATCTTGTGACTTCCTCAAAGAACTCAATAAGATTTGTGAGGCATGACCTGCCCCTCACAAAGCCATGCTGACTCCCTTTAATCACGCTATGTTTTTCCAAATAGTCATAAATCCTATCCCCTAGAATTCTTTCCAAAACCTTGCTGACCACAGATGTAAGACTGACTGGTCCGTAATTTCCAGGTATTTCCCTATTCCCTTTCTTGAAAAGGGGAACAACATTTGCCACCCTCAAATATCCTTGTGAATGTTTTCTGAACCGTCTCAAGTTTCACAGCATCCTTCCTGTAGAAGGGAGTCCAGAATTGAATGCAGCATTCGAAAAGTAGCCGAAACAATGTGCTGTTCAGCTGCAACATGTTCCCCTAACTCCTATACTCAATGCATGTCATGAACACATTTTTGAGAATCACAACATGAGTCACTTCATGCTGGACACCTAGTTGTTAGTAAGGAAGACTACGTCGGAGGGCCAGCACCGCGCTGTCGGAGGGTCAGTGCTGAGGGGAGCGGGCGCTGTCGATGTTGGATGGAGCTCAGACATAACGTTAAGCCCTGGCCATTGCTCACCACGTGCTTCACGCTCCGCCATTCCTGGCGCTGTCGGAGGCTCCGCTTCTGTTCCCGCGCAAACCAACCGCCGCTCGAGACCTGCTCGGGTCCACGCGCCGGCGCGGTTTCGCTGGGGGCGGCGCTGGTGACGAAAGCCTCTGCCCGGAGCCTCTTCCTCAGCCGCTCTCCGTAAACAACCCTAACCCCGCTCCCCGCCTCACTCCCCCGTCCCCCACCCCCTCACTCCCCCCTCCCCCCCCCCCCTCACTCCCCCCTCACTCCCCCTTCTCCCCCCCTCACTCCCCTGTCCCCCCCCTCACTCCTCCCCTCCTCCCCCCCATCTCCCCCCATCCCCCCTCCCCCCTCACTCCCCTCTCCCCCCTCCCCCCTCACACCCCTCACTCCCCCCTCCCCCCCTCACACCCCTCCCCCCCTCACACCCCTCCCCCCTCCCCCCCTCCCCCCCTCACACCCCTCCCCCCCTCCCCCCCTCTCCCCCCTCTCCCCCTCACACCCCTCTCCCCCCTCTCCCCCCTCACTCCCCTCTCCCCCCCTCACTCCCCTCTCCCCCCCTCACTCCCCTCTCCCCCTTCACTCCCCCGTCCCCCCTCCCCTTCATTCCCCCGTCCCCCCTTCCCCCCCTCCCGCCTCTCCCCTCCCGCCTCTCCCCTCCCCCCTCACCCCTCCCCCCTCCCCCCCCCTCCCCCCGCACTCCCCCCTCCCCCCGCACTCCCCCCTCCCCCCCTCACTCCCCCCTCCCCCCTCCCCCCCCTCACTCCCCCCTCCCCCCTCCCCCCCCGTCCCCCGTCCCCCTCACTCCCCGTCCCCCGTCCCCCTCACTCCCCCCTCCCCCTCACTCCCCCGTCCCCCTCACTCCCCCGTCCCCCTCACTCCCCCGTCCCCCTCACTCCCCCGTCCCCCCTCCCCCTCATTCCCCTCTCCCCCCCGTCCCCCCTCCCCCTCCCGTCCCCCCTCCCCCTCACTCCCCCCTCCCCCTCACTCCCCTCTCCCCCTCACTCCCCTCTCCCCCTCACTCCCCTCTCCCCCTCACTCCCCTCTCCCCCCCTCCCCCTCACTCCCCTCTCCCCCTTACTCCCCTCTCCCCCCTCCCCCTCACTCCCCTCTCCCCCCTCCCCCTCACTCCCCCCTCCCCCTCATTCCCCTCTCCCCCTCACTCCCCCCTCCCCCTCATTCCCCTCTCCCCCCCATTCCCCTCTCCCCCCCATTCCCCTCTCCCCCCCATTCCCCTCCCCCCCCCATTCCCCTCTCCCCCCCCATTCCCTCTCCCCCCCTCCCCCTCATTCCCCTCTCCCCCCCTCCCCCTCATTCCCCCCCTCCCCCTCATTCCCCTCTCCCCCCCTCCCCCTCATTCCCCCCCTCCCCCTCATTCCCCTCTCGCCCCCTCCCCCTCATTCCCCTCTCCCCTTCACTCCCCCGTCCCCCTCCCCTTCACTCCCCCGTCCCCCTCCCCTTCACTCCCCCGTCCCCCTCCCCTTCACTCCCCCTCACTCCCCCCTCCCCCTCAGACTCCCCCCTCCCCCTCAGACTCCCCCCTCCCCCTCAGACTCCCCTCTCCCCCTCAGACTCCCCTCTCCCCCTTCACTCCCCCGTCCCTCCCCCGTCCCCCTCACACTCCCCTCTCCCCGTTCACTCCCCCGTCCCCCCTCCCCTTCACTCCCCCGCCCCCCACCCTCACCCCCCCCTCACCCCCCTCTCCGCCCCCTCTCCCCCCCGCCTCCCCCCCCGCCTCCCCCCCCTCCCCCCTCCTCCTCCCCCCCGCCTCCCCCCCCTCCCTCCCCCCCGCCTCCCCCCCTCCCCCCCTCCTCCCCCCCTCCCCCCCTCCTCCCCCCGCCTCCCCCCCCTCCCCCCCCTCCCTACCCCCCCTCCTCCCCCCCCTCCCTACCCCCCCTCCTCCCCCCCCTCCCTATCCCCCCTCCTCGCCCCCTCCCTACCCCCCCTCCTCCCCCCCCTCCCTATCCCCCCTCCTCGCCCCCTCCCTTCCCTCCCCCCCACCCTCCCCTCCCCCCCCCTCCCCCCTCCCTCCCCCCTCCCCCCCCCACCCTCCCCCCCTCCCTCCCTCTTCCTCACCCCTTCCTCACCCCTCCCTCACCCCTCCCTCCCCCCTCCCTCCCCCCTCCCTCACCCCTCCCTCCCCCTCCCTCCCCCCTCCCTCACCCCTCCCTCAACCCCTCACTCACCCCTCCCTCAACCCCTCCCTCCCCCCTCACTCACTCCTTCCTCCCTCCCCCCCTCACTCACCCCCTCCCCTCTCCCTCCCCCCACCCCTGCCCCTCCCCCCTCCCCCCACCCCTGCCCCTCCCCCCTCCCCCCACCCCCCACCCCCCACCCCTGCCCCTCCCTCCTCTCCCCCTCTCCCCTCCCTACCCTTCCTCTCCACTCCCTACCCTCCCTCTCCCCTCCCTACCCTCCCTCTCCCCTCCCCCCCTCGCCCTCCCCTCCCCCCCTCGCCCTCCCCTCCCCCCCTCGCCCTCCCCTCCCCCCCTCGCCCTCCCCTCCCCTCCCCCCTCGCCCTCCCCTCCCCTCCCCCCCTCGCCCTCCCCTCCCCTCCCCCCCTCGCCCTCCCCTCCCCCCCCCTCGCCCTCCCCTCCCCCCCGCTCGCCCTCCCCTCTCCCCCCCGCTCGCCCTCCCCTCTCCCCCTCCCCCTCCCCCCCTCCCCCTCCCCCCCCTCCCCCCGCTCCCCCCCCTCCCCCCGCTCCCCCCCCTCCCCCCGCTCCCCCCCTCCCCTCCCTCCCCCCGCTTCCCCCCTCCCCCTCCCTCCCCTCCCCTCCCCCTCCATCCCCTCCCCCCCCTCCCCTCCCCTCCCCCTCCATCCCCTCCCCCCCCCTCCATCCCCTCCCCCTCCATCCCCTCCCCCTCCCTCCCTCTCCCTCCCTCCCTCTCCCTCCCTCCCCTCCCCCCCTCCCTCCACCCCCTCCCCTCCCCTCCTCCCTCCCCTCCCTCCCTCCCCTCCTCCCTCCCTCCCCTACACCCCCTCCCCTCCCCCCCTACACCCCCTCCCCTCCCCCCTCCCCTCCCCCCCTACACCCCCTCCCCTCCCCCCCTCCCCTCCCCCCCTCCCCTCCCCCCCTACACCCCCTCCCCTCCCCCCCTCGCCTCCCCCCCTCGCCTCCCCCCCTCGCCTCCTCCCTCCCTCCTCCCTCCCCCCCTCGCCTCCCTCCTCCCTCCCCCCCTCGCCTCCCTCCTCCCTCCCCCCCTCGCCTCCCCCCCCCTCCCCCCCCTCGCCTCCCCCCTCCCCCTCCCCTCCCCTCCCCTCCCCCCCTCCCCTCCCCTCCCCTCCCCCTCCCCTCCCCTCCCCCCTCCCCTCCCCTCCCCCCTCCCCTCCCTCCCCCCCTCCCCCCACCTCCCCCCACCTCCCCTCCCCCCACCTCCCCCCCTCCCCCCACCTCCCCACCTCCCCCCACCTCCCCACCTCCCCCCTCCCTCCCATCCCCTCCCCCCCTCCCTCCCATCCCCTCCCCCCACCCCCCCTCCCCCCACCTCCCCCCCTCCCTCCCATCCCCTCCCCCCCTCCCCTCCCACCTCCCTCCCTCCCCTCCCCTCCCACCTCCCCCCCCTCCCCTCCCACCTCCCCCCCCTCCCCTCCCCCCTCCCCGGTCCCCTCCCCCCCCCTCCCCCCTCCCCTCCCCCCTCCCCCCTCCCCTCCCCTCCCCCCCTCCCCCCTCCCCTCCCCTCCCCCCCCTCCCCCCTCCCCCCTCCCCTCCCCTCCCCCCTCCCCTCCCTCCCCCCTCCCCTCCCCTTCCCCCCTCCCCTCCCCTCCCCCCTGCCTCCCTTCTCCCCTCCCCTCCCCCCTGCCTCCCTTCTCCCCTCCCCTCCCCGCTGCCTCCCCTCTCCCCTCCCCTCCCCGCTGCCTCCCCTCCCCTCCCCGCTGCCTCCCCTCCCCCCTCCCCTCCCCTCCCTCTCCCCTCCCCCCTCCCCTCCCTCTCCCCCCTCCCCTCCCTCTCCCCCCTCCCCTCCCTCTCCCCCCTCCCCTCCCTCTCCCCCCC
>NC_081400.1:537500-540000 GCF_030684315.1 Stegostoma tigrinum | reverse complement strand
CACACACACACACCCCGTCCCCCCCTCTCACACACACACACACCCCGTCCCCCCCTCTCTCACACACACACACCCCGTCCCCCTCTCTCTCACACACACACACACACACCCCGTCCCCCTCTCTCTCACACACACACACACACACCCCGTCCCCCTCTCTCACACACACACACACACACCCCGTCCCCCTCTCTCACACACACACACCCCGTCCCCCTCTCTCACACACACACACCCCGTCCCTCTCTCTCACACACACACACACACACACACACCCGTCCCCCTCTCTCTCACACACACACACACACACACACACACACACACCCCGTCCCCCTCTCTCTCTCAAACACACACACACACACCCCGTCCCCCCCTCTCACACACACACACACCCCGTCCCCCCCTCTCTCACACACACACACCCCGTCCCCCTCTCTCACACACACACACACACACACCCCGTCCCCCTCTCTCACACACACACACACACACACACACACACACCCCGTCCCCCTCTCTCACACACACACACCCCGTCCCCCTCTCTCCAACACACACACCCCGTCCCCCTCTCTCACACACACACACACACACACACACACACACACCCCGTCCCCCTCTCTCTCTCACACACACACACACACACACACCTCGTCCCCCTCTCACACACACACACACACACACACACACACACCCAGTCCCCCTCTCACACACACACAAACACACCCCGTCCCCCTCTCACACAAACACAAACACACACACCCCGTCCCCCTCTCACACACACTCACACACACACACCCCGTCCCCCTCTCTCACACACTCACACACACACACACCCCGTCCCCCTCTCACACGCACACACCCCGTCCCCTCTCACACGCACACACCCCGTCCCCCTCTCACACGCACACACCCCGTCCCCCTCTCACACGCACACACCCCGTCCCCCTCTCAAACGCCCACACCCCGTCCCCCTCTCACACGCACACACCCCGTCCCCCTCTCACACACACACACACCCCGTCCCCCCCTCTCACACACACACACCCCGTCCCCCCCTCTCACACACACACACACCCCGACCCCCCTCTCACACACACACACACACCCCGTCCCCCCCTCTCACACACACACACACACCCCGTCCCCCCCTCTCACACACACACACACACCCCGTCCCCCCCTCTCACACACACACACACCCCGTCCCCCCCTCTCACACACACACACACCCCGTCCCCCCATCTCACACACACACACACCCCGTCCCCCCATCTCACACACACACACACACCCCGTCCCCCCCTCTCACACACACACACACACACACCCCGTCCCCCCCTCTCACACACACACACACACCCCGTCCCCCCCTCTCACACACACACACACACACCCCGTCCCCCCCTCTCACACACACACACACCCCGTCCCCCCCTCTCACACACACACACACACCCCGTCCCCCCCTCTCACACACACACACACACACCCCGTTCCCCCCCCCACACACACACACACACACACACCCCCGTCCCCCCCCTCACACACACGCACACACCCCGTCCCCCTCTCTCACACACACACACGCACACACCCCGTCCCCCTCTCTCACACACACACACGCACACACCCCGTCCCCCTCTCTCTCACACACACGCACACACCCCGTCCCCCTCTCTCTCACACACACACGCACACACCCCGTCCCCCTCTCTCTCACACACACACGCACACACACCCCGTCCCCCTCTCTCTCACACACACACGCACACACCCCGTCCCCCTCTCTCTCACACACACACGCACACACCCCGTCCCCCTCTCTCACACACACACACGCACACACCCCGTCCCCCTCTCTCTCACACACACACGCACACACCCCGTCCCCCTCTCTCTCACGCACACACCCCGTCCCCCTCTCTCACACACCACACACGCACACACCCCGTCCCCCTCTCTCACACACACACACGCACACACCCCGTCCCCCTCTCTCTCACGCACACACGCACACACCCCGTCCCCCTCTCTCTCACGCACACACCCCGTCCCCCTCTCTCACACACACACACGCACACACCCCGTCCCCCTCTCTCTCACACACACACGCACACACCCCGTCCCCCTCTCTCTCACGCACACACCCCGTCCCCCTCTCTCACACACACACACGCACACACCCCGTCCCCCTCTCTCACACACACACACGCACACACCCCGTCCCCCTCTCTCTCACGCACACACGCACACACCCCGTCCCCCTCTCTCTCACGCACACACCCCGTCCCCCTCTCTCACACACACACACGCACACACCCCGTCCCCCTCTCTCACACACACACACGCACACACCCCGTCCCCCTCTCTCACACACACACACACCCCCCGTCCCCCTCTCTCACACACACACACACCCCGTCCCCCTCTGTCACACACACACACACCCCCGTCCCCCTCTCTCACACACACACACACCCCGTCCCCCTCTCTCACA
>NC_081400.1:525000-530000 GCF_030684315.1 Stegostoma tigrinum | reverse complement strand
CACACACACGCACCCCGTCCCCCTCTCTCACACACACACCCCGTCCCCCTCTCTCACACACACACACACACCCCGTCCCCCTCTCTCACACACACACCCCGTCCCCCTCTCTCACACACACACCCCGTCCCCCTCTCTCACACACACACCCCGTCCCCCTCTCTCACACACACACACACACACCCCGTCCCCCTCTCTCTCACACACACACACACCCCGTCCCCCTCTCTCACACACACACACACCCCGTCCCCCTCTCTCACACACACACACACACACACACACACACACCCCGTCCCCCTCTCTCACACACACACACACACACACCCCGTCCCCCTCTCTCACACACACACACACACCCCGTCCCCCTCTCTCACACACACACCCCGTCCCCCTCTCTCACACACACACCCCGTCCCCCTCTCTCACACACACACACACACCCCGTCCCCCTCTCTCTCACACACACACACACCCCGTCCCCCTCTCTCACACACACACACACCCCGTCCCCCTCTCTCTCACTCACACACACACACACACACCCCGTCCCCGTCTCTCTCACACACACACACACACACACACACCCCGTCCCCCTCTCTCACACACACACACACACACAAACACCCCGTCCCCCTCTCTCACACACAAACACACACACCCCGTCCCCCTCTCTCACACACACACACACACACGCACACACGCACCCCGTCCCCCTCTCTCTCTCACACACACACACCCCGTCCCCCTCTCTCTCTCACACACACACACCCCGTCCCCCTCTCTCTCACACACACACACACACACCCCGTCCCCCTCTCTCTCACACACCCCGTCCCCCTCTCTCTCACACACCCCGTCCCCCTCTCTCACACACACACACACCCCGTCCCCCTCTCTCTCACTCACACACACACACCCCGTCCCCCTCTCTCTCACACACACACACACACACACACACACCCCGTCCCCCTCTCTCACACACACACACACACACAAACACCCCGTCCCCCTCTCTCACACACAAACACACACACCCCGTCCCCCTCTCTCACACACACACACACACACGCACACACGCACCCCGTCCCCCTCTCTCTCACACACACACACACACACCCCGTCCCCCTCTCTCTCTCACACACACACACCCCGTCCCCCTCTCTCTCTCACACACACACACCCCGTCCCCCTCTCTCTCACACACACACACACACACACCCCGTCTCCCTCTCTCACACACACACACACACCCCGTCCCCCTCTCACACACTCACACACACACCCCGTCCCCCTCTCTCACACACACACCCCGTCCCCCTCTCTCACACACACACCCCGTCCCCCTCTCTGACACACACACACACACACCCCGTCCCCCCCTCTCACACACACACCCCGTCCCCCTCTCTCTCACACACACACACACACCACGTCCCCCTCTCTCACTCACACACACACACACACACACACACACCCCGTCCCCCTCTCTCACACACACACACACACACACCGTCCCCCTCTCTCTCACACACACACACACCCCGTCCCCCTCTCTCACACACACACCCCGTCCCCCTCTCTCACTCACACACACACACACACACACCCCGTCCCCCTCTCTCTCACACACACACACACACACACACACACACCGTCCCCCTCTCTCACACACACACACACACACCCCGTCCCCCTCTCTCACACACACACCCCGTCCCCCTCTCTCACACACACACCCCGTCCCCCTCTCTCACACACACACCCCGTCCCCCTCTCTCACACACACACCCCGTCCCCCTCTCTCTCACACACACACACACCCCGTCCCCCTCTCTCTCACACGCACACACACACCCCGTCCCCCTCTCTCACACACACACACACACCCCGTCCCCCTCTCTCACACACACACACACCCCGTCCCCCTCTCTCACACACACACACACCCCGTCCCCCTCTCTCACACACACACACACACACACACACACACACACCCCGTCCCCCTCTCACACACACACACACGCACCCCGTCCCCCTCTCTCACACACACACACACGCACCCCGTCCCCCTCTCTCTCACACACACACACGCACCCCGTCCCCCTCTCACTCACACACACACACACACACTCACACACACACCCCGTCCCCCTCTCTCACACACAACACACACACCCCGTCCCCCTCTCTCTCTCTCACACACAAACACACACACACACCCCCCGTCCCCCCTCTCTCACACACACACACACCCCGTCCCCCTCTCACACACACACACACACCCCGTCCCCCTCTCTCACACACACCCCGTCCCCCTCTCTCTCACACACACACACACACACCCCGTCCCCCTCTCTCTCTCACACACACACACCCCGTCCCCCTCTCTCTCTCACACACACACACCCCGTCCCCCTCTCTCACACACACACCCCGTCCCCCTCTCTCACACACACACACACACCCCGTCCCCCTCTCTCACACACACACACACACCCCGTCCCCCTCTCTCACACACACACCCCGTCCCCCTCTCACACACACACCCCGTCCCCCTCTCTCACACACACACACACACCCCGTCCCCCTCTCTCTCACACACACACACACCACACCCCGTCCCCCTCTCTCACACACACACACACACACACCCCGTCCCCCTCTCTCACACACACACACACACCCCGTCCCCCTCTCTCACACACACACCCCGTCCCCCTCTCTCACACACACACCCCGTCCCCCTCTCTCACACACACACACACACACACACCCCCGTCCCCCTCTCTCTCACACACACACACCACCCCGTCCCCCTCTCTCACACCACACACACACCCCGTCCCCCTCTCTCTCACTCACACACACACACACACACCCCGTCCCCCTCTCTCTCACACACACACACACACACACACACACCCCGTCCCCCTCTCTCACACACACACACACACACAAACACCCCGTCCCCCTCTCTCACACACAAACACACACACCCGTCCCCCTCTCTCACACACACACACACACACGCACACACGCACCCCGTCCCCCTCTCTCTCACACACACACACACACACCCCGTCCCCCTCTCTCTCTCACACACACACACCCCGTCCCCCTCTCTCTCTCACACACACACACCCCGTCCCCCTCTCTCTCACACACACACACACACACCCCCGTCCCCCTCTCTCTCACACACCCCGTCCCCCTCTCTCTCACACACACACACACCCCGTCCCCCTCTCTCACACACACACACACACCCCGTCCCCCTCTCTCACACACACACAACACACACACACACACACACACACACACACACACCGTCCCCCTCTCTCTCACACACACACACACACACACCCCGTCCCCCTCTCTCTCTCACACACACACACACACACCCCGTCCCCCTCTCTCTCACACACACACACACACACCCCGTCCCCCTCTCTCTCACACACACACACACACACACCCCGTCCCCCTCTCTCTCACACACACACACACACACACACACACACCCCGTCCCCCACTCTCTCTCACACACACACACACACACACCCCGTCCCCCTCTCTCTCACACACACACACACACACACACACACACACACACACACACACACACCCCGTCCCCCTCTCTCACACACACACACACACCCCGTCCCCCTCTCTCTCACACACACACACACACACCCCGTCCCCCTCTCTCTCACACACACACACACACCCCGTCCCCCTCTCTCTCACACACACACACACCCCGTCCCCCTCTCTCACACACACACACACACCCCGTCCCCCTCTCTCTCACACACACACACACACACACACACACCCCGTCCCCCTCTCTCTCTCACACACACACACACACACACACACACACACACCGTCCCCCTCTCTCTCACACACACACACACACACACACACACCCCGTCCCCCTCTCTCTCACACACACACACACACACACACACACACACACCCCGTCCCCCTCTCTCTCACACACACATACACACACCCCGTCCCCCTCTCTCTCACACACACACACACCCCGTCCCCCTCTCTCTCACACACACACACACCCCGTCCCCCTCTCTCACACACACACACACACACACACACACCCCGTCCCCCTCTCTCTCACACACACACCCCGTCCCCCTCTCTCTCACACACACACACACACACACCCCGTCCCCCTCTCTCTCTCACACACACACACACACACCCCGTCCCCCTCTCTCTCACACACACACACACACACACCCCGTCCCCCTCTCTCTCACACACACACACACACCCCGTCCCCCTCTCTCTCACACACACACCCCGTCCCCCTCTCTCACACACACACACACACACACACCCCGTCCCCCTCTCTCACACACACACACACACACCCCGTCCCCCTCTCTCTCACACACACACACACACACACACACACACACACACCCCCCGTCCCCCTCTCACACACACACACACACACACACACCCCGTGCCCCTCTCACACACACACACACACACACACACACCCCGTCCCCCTCTCTCACTCACACACACACACACACCCCGTCGCCCTCTCTCTCACACACACACACACACACACCCCGTCCCCCTCTCTCACACACACACCCCGTCCCCCTCTCTCACACACACACCCCGTCCCCCTCTCTCACACACACACCCCCGTCCCCCTCTCTCACACACACACCCCGTCCCCCTCTCTCACACACACACCCCGTCCCCCTCTCTCACACACACACCCCGTCCCCCTCTCTCACACACACACCCCGTCCCCCTCTCTCTCACACACACACCCCGTCCCCCTCTCTCACACACACACCCCGTCCCCCTCTCTCACACACACACACCCCGTCCCCCTCTCTCACACACACACCCCGTCCCCCTCTCTCACACACACACCCCGTCCCCCTCTCTCACACACACACCCCGTCCCCCTCTCTCACACAGACACACACACACACACCCCGTCCCCCTCT